>NW_017097469.1:0-1680 GCF_001412225.1 Nicrophorus vespilloides | reverse complement strand
TACGTTACATTCCGCAAACATTCAGCTCTTATATGCATCTTTTGGATTAATTCTATGTATTATAGTTTTCGAGAAAATCAATGAAATATAAAAACACTGCTTTATCGTTTGTTCTCTTGTGGGGGCAGCATCGTATCTAACCTCAAAAATCCTGAAATTGTTGAGTTTCTGTTGCTAAGCGATGGCGATCTTCAAAACAAAAATAAACGGCGGGGGTGCATTAGATTTGACGAGCAAAAAAATTTGACTTTGTCGTTCATATGTGTAACATTTCGTTTCTGTAACTTTTCTTAATTTTTTTTTTTTTCGTCATAAATGGGGGACGCAGAGGTGCGCCTGTGAAAAATTTCTCAGTCGAGTCCTCTCATCAGTAACTGAAAGAAAATTAAAGAAAACTACATTTGGTGTACATTTGCAAAGGTTTCCGTTCATCAATATGCATCCACCAACAACTCTCAGAGGGATCTTTCCAGAGCGTAGTGAGTGCTATCGATATATATATATTTGATGATTTGATTGATTGATTGTTTCTTTCGGCAGAGGTTGTGCACAGGAAGAATTTCATCAAGGAGAACATGAGGAGGATCAAGCTGATACAGGAGGAAAGTAACCATAATCATCATGTGGAGTCTGAACCGAAGATCCTGAATAAAACGCCCATCCCTAAAGTCTCGCAGTCAAAGACGAACGTGTGTTTGAAGGTGGCCGATTCTAAGGGGCTGACTGTAAAGAAACCTGGCATACAGAAGTTGGAGATTAAACCATTGAAAGCATGGGATAACAATGTTGAGGTTCGCTGATTTATGTTGATTTTTTTTGCTTACATATTAAAAGTTGATATCGCAGGATGAGAAGATCGTGCACAGAGGTATACAGACTGAGTCGATGACGGATAGTATACATACTATATACTCGACGGGGGTGATCAAGTACGCTTCGAACTCTGTCACGCATTCACCGCATAGGCATAAGAAGGATAACAGGAAGAAGAAGAATGATCAGGGCTACGGGGACACCAATCACGTCGTGCTGAACGACGAGAGGTTGAGTCCAGAGCCGAAGCTGGATTACGTGAAGCAGAACGTGCACAGCGTACGCTCCAAGTGTCAGTCGAAGAAGGACAGTCAAACGGATCCGACGAAGGCGCCGCCCACTTACAAGAAGGGCGTGGTTCCCAAGTACATTAAGCAGAAGAAGGAGGGCTCATCCAATGACGACGTCGGAGACGTCGACTGTCCGGCGGGACACGTCCTGCTACCAGAGGACGAGCGAAAGGAGACTCTGCGAGTGCTCAGGGAGAGTCAGTCATAGCACATCATCATATAAAAGATATACTAATTGATTGTGTCTGATTTAGGTTACGCGGATAAGATACAGGAGCTGAATTCGATGCCGGTGCGGAGCGACACGTTGCGCATGCAGAGGCGTAAGATGGAGCTCGAGGAGGAGCTCAAGAAGATCGACGAGGGTATCAAAGTGTTCCAAAGGCCGAAAGTCTTTGTTAAAATCAACGTGTGATGTGATAAATTAATATGTAATATAAATAGAAACGATTTATTTTTTAAAAAAACGTTTTTAATTGTTTAAATTCTAACCAACCCACCAACTCTATACCAGCGTTTTCCAAACTGAGGCGTGGACTAGTCTAAGGGGAGGCGTTGACTAGTCTAAGGGAAGGCG
>NW_017097468.1:0-11453 GCF_001412225.1 Nicrophorus vespilloides | reverse complement strand
CATTTTTTGGATCCATTCAATCTATTATAGTTCCTGAGAAAATCACTAAAATGTGAAACTTCAACTTTGAACGCGTATTACAGCCAAACGGATAAAATCACAGCAATGTATGAATACTTGCTACATTCCCCAAACATTCAGCTTTCATATGCATCTTTTGGATCCATTCAATCTATTATAGTTCCTGAGAAAATCACTAATATGTGAAAACACTGCTTTTTCTAACTTAAATTTAAAAGCGTATTACAGCCAAACGGATAAATCCACAGCAATGTATGAATACTTGCTACATTCCCCAAATATTCAGCTTTCATATGCATTTTTTGGATCCATTCAATCTATTATAGTTTGAGAAAATCAGCTAAAATGTGAAACTCAACATTTAACGACGTTTACAGCCAAATGGATAAAACATATGAAAGCTGAATATTTGGGGAATGTAGCAAGTATTCATACATTGCCAATTGAAAACAACTAATTTTTAATTATGAACTTGAAAATCTTATTACAATATATAATTGTTTCTGAATAAATTCAACTTTGTTTGTTTTACATCAATTATTTGAATATTTCCACTGCGGTTTTTCTTTACGATTCTTTTAATTCGAGCTTTTGTCTCTCTGTTCATTGTTTCTGATGCCGACGAAACTGTTTGTTTTCTGGGGCTCCACCTCTTCGGCTCGGTTGGTCGGCTTTGAAGCTCCTCCGCATTTCTTCTTTTTTACTTTTGTTTTCGTTCCTCTTCTGTTACTTTCGAATTAGGAGGGCTCCCGGCCCCCGGTATTCCCTAATGAGCGGCCACCGAAAACGCTTAACGGCCGGATTAAAAACATCGATCTGAATTGGTTTCGGAATTTTAACAGGGAAACATTCCGCGCTGCTCCTCTCCATTCTCGCGTTCTTCACCAATTCTTTTTTTCTCTCTCTCATTTCATTTCATTTTGGTTTAAGAAACGAAACGAAGGAATAAGAAAAGAAATACATGCGTATGTAGGTAGACTGAAGGTTTTCTGAATTCAGACTTGGGACTTACCTAGCGACCGGCATCATCTTGAGGGCGAGCGCTCGACTCAGACAGAAACCCGCACCACCTGTGGCGAACCAAAACTTGACTTTTTGCTGGAAACAGGAGAGAGAAAACAAGAAGTAAAGTAGACGCAATTAGAAAATGTTTACTGCACATTCAAACACACAGAAAGACTCACGCATGCACAGAGAAACACCGCAGGATGCACGTTCATCCTCCTTTTTTTCTTCTCCACATTTCTTATTCCTCCAGTTATTACGAACCATAACTCTTGTCGTTCGGATTACTCGAGCGCTCCGGATTTATGGGGATAATCGGAATAAAAGTCTTGTGACTAGTAACTAATAACGGCCTTCGACGTTTTTCGCAGAGACTAATTGATACTCCAGCGACGCTTCCAATTTCAGGAGAAGAGAACAAAACTGGTGCAATCTCGTTTCATAGAAGAACCGAGAAGCGGTTTATCGATTACATGACTACTTTATATGCAAATCAACGAGATTAAGTATAATAGAAACTATTTACAATTTTTAATTTCAACAAAAAATCGCGTCTCGCTTTTTATTCAATCATTCAATAACCACGCAAACCAATGCAATCATCGACCATACAAATTATAGAAAAAACAATTATCTTTCCAATAAGCCTACTATCAAAATTGTAACCCTTACCAATTTTATGTTATAACTTTTCAAAATTGAACTTTTTTTTTTTGCAATTTTTTTATCTAATAAAATATCCTAAATTGTTGTAAGAAGCGCATACGAATTACGTAATACACTTACATCTAAACTTAAAGTGAATTTACATATGCTAATGATTAACTATAATAGAAACTATTTACAATTTTTAATTTCAACAAAAAATCGCGTCTCGCTTTTTATTCAATCATTCAATAACCACGCAAACCAATTCAATCATCGACCATACAAATTATAGAAAAAACAATTACCTTTCCAATAAGCCTACTATCATAATTGCAGCCCTTACCAATTTTCTGTTATAACTTTTCAAAATTGAGCAATTTATTTTTGCAAATTTTTTATCTAATAAAATATCCTAAATTGTTGTAAGAAACGCATACGAATTACGTAATACACTTACATCTAAACTTAAAGTGAATTTACATATGCTAATGATTAACTATAATAGAAACTATTTACAATTTTTAATTTCAACAAAAAATCGCGACTCACATTTTATTCAATCATTCAATAACCACGCAAACCAATACAATCATCGACCATACAAATTATAGAAAAAACAATTACCTTTCCAATAAGCCTACTATCATAATTGTAACCCATACGAATTTTCTGTTATAACTTTTCAAAATTGAGCAATTTTTTTTTGCAAATTTTTTATGTAATAAAATATCCTAAATTGTTATATTAAACGCATACGAATTACGTAATACACTTACATCTAAACTTAAAGTGAATTTACATATGCTAATGATTAACTATAATAGAAACTATTTACAATTTTTAATTTCAACAAAAAATCGCGTCTCGCTTTTTATTCAATCATTCAATAACCACGCAAACCAATTCAATCATCGACCATGCAAATTATAGAAAAAACAATTATCTTTCCAATAAGCCTACTATCAGAATTGTAGCCCTTACCAATTTTCTGTTATAACTTTTCAAAATTGAGCAATTTTTTTTTGCAAATTTTTTATCTAATAAAATATCCTAAATTGTTATAAGAAACGCATACGAATTACGTAATACACTTACATCTAAACTTAAAGTGAATTTACATATGCTAATGATTAACTATAATAGAAACTATTTACAATTTTTAATTTTAACAAAAAATCGCGTCTCACATTTTATTCAATCATTCAATAACCACCCAAACCAATCCAATCATTGACCATAAAAATTATAGAAAAAACAATTACCTTTCCAATAAGCCTACTATCATAATTGTAACCCTTACCATTTTTATGTTATAACTTTTCAAAATTGAGCATTTTTTTTTTTACAAATTTTTTATCTAATAAAATATCCTAAATTGTTGTAAGAAACGCATACGAATTACGTAATACACTTACATCTAAACTTAAAGTGAATTTACATATGCTAATGATTAACTATAATAGAAACTATTTACAATTTTTAATTTCAACAAAAAAATCGCGACTCACATTTTATTCAATCATTCAATAACCACGCAAACCAATCCAATCATCGACTATGCAAATTATAGAAAAAACAATTACCTTTCCAATAAGCCTACTATCAGAATTATAGCCCTTACCAATTTGTTATAACTTTTCAAAATTGAACATTTTTTTTTGCAAATTTTTTATCTAATAAAATATCCTAAATTGTTGCAAGAAACGCATACGAATTACGTAATACACTTACATCTAAACTTAAAGTGAATTTACATATGCTAATGATTAACTATAATAGAAACTATTTACAATTTTTAATTTCAACAAGAAATCCCGACTCACATTTTATTCAATCATTCAATAACCCCGCAAACCAATCCAATCATCGACTATGCAAATTATAGAAAAAACAATTACCTTTCCAATAAGCCTACTATCAGAATTGTAGCCCTTACCAATTTTCTGTTATAACTTTTCAAAATTGAACATTTTTTTTTTGCAATTTTTTTATCTAATAAAATATCCTAAATTCTTGTAAGAAACGCATACGAATTACGTAATACACTTACATCTAAACTTAAAGAGAATTTACATATGCTAATGCACAATTTCCCTCCATTCCTATGCACCCATGTTCATTTACATTTTCATATACACGTAACTTTTTATTTTTACATTCTGCAGAATCACCTAAATATCAGAAATTCTCCTTTCCATAAAGTTCAAAAATTTATTCGCATTCACATAATCATAAGATAAGTTTAAAGTAATGTACAAAAAACCGAACATTTGTACAACTTTATCTATAATTACAGTCGAAAGTTTTAACTATTTATTAATTAGTTTCGATTCGATGAAATTTGAAATTAAAATTGAGTAAAGAAAAAAAACGATTGTTGAACTCTTTATGATTGTGTACAGTGTCCTTGTTGTTTATTATTCAAAGAATTAATTTTCTTTAATCGCTACCACTTCTTAGTTGAGGCCCTCCTCTTTGTAGTTTCCAATTAAGATAAAACGAACTTTAGAAACCGATTAACTCCGAGTATATTCTCACAACAATCACGATTTGAGCAAGAAGCATAGACAGAGAGAGCATTGTTTTATTCATATTTAATCGGAGATTTGTTGCGCATTAATTGCATGCATTTAACGCTGAGTGTAAAAGCTGCACAGAGGTTCTAATTGTGAAGAGTATCTTATGCGTGGAACGAGAGAAAGATCGAATCGAAAGATACGAGCAAAGTTGCGACAAGTATGTGACCAAACTGAGACGGGATCGTGTTAATCAGTCTACTTAATGAAGTCCGGACTTTTAAAAGCTGGAGCGAAGACGACGTTTATCTGGGAGCTCTAATTAATGGATCAAAGACTGGTAGCGTTAATAGACGGTGTGGACCATCGGGTTTCGGTATAAACAAGACGGGTTTAAAGAGAAAAAATAAAATGTAAAGAAAATACTCGCATAACTCACGATAACGATTTTCTACGGTCCATTTGTACGCTCGTTATCCGGATCTCCGCTCCCAAAAAGAGAAAACTCTACGTTGAAACGATCACATTTCTGTTGGAATTAATTGGATCATACGCAAACACTACCATTACAATTTTATATAGAATTTTTTAATCGTTTGAAGTTAATCACAAAAGAAACCATGAAGTAGTTCAAGATCTTTAAAATAGTAAAGAGATCCAATATCTTGAATCATGATGTAAGTCAGACACGTTTATTATAACTATAAATATTAATCGTGACAACAATTAATCGATCGTGACTGGAACTTCTGTATAAAAAGAGAATGGTTGAATTGCATTTGAAAATAATCAAAATTGATAAAAATATTAAAAATTTCGAAAAAAAAATACTTTAAAACTATAAAATTACTGAATATATGATACTGTTTAGTATGTAAAGTGTTTTAAAGTAAAATCTGTATTAAAGTTAAACAGTTTTCGATAATGAAAAGTTACAAAAAAAAACCTTTCTCACATTATTTTAATAAATTTGAATAATTGTGAAAATATTTAAGATAAAACTTTAGGGAAGTTAACATTAATTTTCTGTATAGTTAATTCTGGATTAAAGGAAAGAAACTATGATTTGAAACTGTGAAAAAAGTATTTGAAACGTGTAATTATTGGAGATTTTCATTTGATAAATATGTTAAAAATTTCGAAAAAAAAAATACTTTAAAACTATAAAATTACTGAATATATGATACTGTTTAGTATGTAAAGTCTTTTAAAGTTAAATCTGTATTAAAGTTAAACAGTTTTCGATAATGAAAAGTTACAAAAAAAAACCTTTCTCATATTATTTTAATAAATTTGAATAATTGTGAAAATATTTAAGTTAAAACTTTAGGGAAGTTAACATTAGTTTTCTGTAAAGTTAATTCTGGATTAAAGGAAAGAAAAAATGATTTGAAACTGTGAAAAAAGTATTTGAAACGTGTAATTATTGGAGATTTTCATTAATGTTTTATTTGATAAATATGTTAAAAATTTCGAAAAAAAAAATACTTTAAAACTATAAAATTACTGAATATATGATACTGTTCAGTATGTAAAGTCTTTTAAAGATTAAATCTGTATTCAAGTTAAACAGTTTTCGATAATGAAAAGTTACAAAAAAAACCTTTCTCATATTATTTTAATAAATTTGAATAATTTGAGTAAAAACTTTAGGGAAGTTAACATTAGTTTTCTGTAAAGTTAATTCTGGATTAAAGGAAAGAAAATATGATTTGAAACTGTGAAAAAAGTATTTGAAACGTGTAATTATTGGTGCAATCTAATGGTATATAATTTTAACTTCGATAATGAAAAGTTACAAAAAAACCTTTCTCATATTATTTTAATAAATTTGATTAATTGTGAAAATATTTAAGTTAAAACTTTAGGGAAGTTAACATTAGTTTTCTGTTTAATTCTGGAAACTATGATTTGAAACTGTAAAAAGTGTATTTGAAATGTGTAATTATTGGAACAATCTAATGGTATATAATTTTAACTACTACTAGTATTTTTAAATTTACCATTTGAACAGAATTGAGCTATTTCCTATTTCGTAACCACCGTTGGTGTTGCGTGCGCGTGCAGCAATTACGTGAAACCGAAGGTAAAGAAGGAAAAAAAAACGTCGAAAGTTCAGTAGTTCATTCGTGTATATATATTTATATATATAGAAGTACGAGATAGAGCGTTGAACACGGGTAGGAATTAAGTGTGCTTAAAAATGGATGATTGGTGATGTTGGAAAGGCGAGAGAATACAAGAACTCTCTGCTGGGCGTGATATATATGTTTCCGAGATTCGCCTCGTCGGAACACACCTATATTCGGTGTGTTTCTTCTCGTATGAGGAATAAATGGTCTCTCCTCTCGCAGAAGACGCGAATCGTGACTGAAACACTTAAGCGCCTTTCTAATTTCTAATAAATATGATCGCCCTCGGACGGTGGTATTAGGCGTGGTCGTGGGGCGCTCTCGCTCGTTCGCCTGACTAGAGATCAGAACGAGCGCAACGAGAGAGTCGGAGAGAGGATATGCAGACGAAGAAGAAGGCTACTTACTGACGACGATCGCCCAGGTCAACTCCGCAGAGATTTACGGCGCCGTGCCGATCGTAAACTCGGTTTCCTCCTGCTATCAGATAACAGAGGCACACTTAACTCGCGCTCCACGAAGATTAAGTTCCGCATGTTTAAATCTGAATAATGACCGCCGGCTTCACAACGAATGCACACAACACACAACCGTTTCAATTGCTTTTTAAACACTGTCGGAGGAAGAGCTTCGTCCATCCATTTAACATTATTTCTGTTATTGTTGTCCGTCTCGATTTATGGTACGAGTCGATGGCATTCCTTTCGGCTTCGGATTGTGCAGATCCAGAAATTATGCGATGATACGAAACCCCCAGCGCATTACTCAATAGGTGATGAATGTGCTCCGAAGAAGATTAATTCTATCCCGACGAAACAGCAATATATCAAACGTAACACCTTTAACATTCAGTTAATATCATCCGCAGAATACTTCAAACATCAACAAAACTATAACATTTCATCAATGATTAATTGAACTTTCAACATTAACTAACATTTCTTCTATCATATAAGAATTATCATTAAAATCCCTCAAATTAATCACATAAATATCGAATAATTTTATATTTCCACGTCTTCAAAGTCTATTTTTTCGCCACCCTGATGTAATCTCCACTCCGTCATTTATAGACGCCGCCGCTTTCATTTCTCCAAGTTTAACGAGACGTAATCTTTAAAACATAAGTCGACGTCTGCACCAGTTTTTTTTTATTTATTCTTCGCTTTTATTTTCCATTATTTTCAAAAGCAAATAACGCGGGTTTCTTAACTGTAAAATACCAGCATCACAATATTATCAATAATTGATACCACAACCGGTCGCAATTAATTAAAGCAATATAAGGTAACTTGCTTTGATCTATTATGAATGCATCCAACGTCCACAGAAAATGGAGCAATCGAATTGTATTGATTAATTACTTGTAATTTAATGAATTAAGAAAAACATACAAGAAACTATAAATATGAATTTTGCAAGATTAAGAAGTTGCTAAAGGGATGAAGTGGATGGTTCCTGCGGGTAGAAGGAAGGATTAAACAGGGTTTTTGGGAGAGGGCGCAGAAGAACTTCGCCTTTAAAATCCCGCCTTCAAAAACTTTGCTCTATTCTCGCTAATGGAAAAGAACGCCGAAATGCGTGCATACGTAATTCCTTAATGGCTCGTTATTATAATCGAGCCTCGCGTAATTAAATATTAAAGCCATTCATCAGGAGAGGGACGTAATTTATAATAGCATTGATAACAATGGGTTCGGCGGCCTCCGGCAACTTTTTAACCGATGGAACAAGCATCAATCATTGAAGCTTTTTATCCACCATCGAAACTATATGCCATCATTCAAGCACACACAATCCAGATGTGCTAACTCCTTCATTATTTCCATTTATCTTCTCTAATTGTTCTTTTTTTTTGTTATTCTAGTTTTTTTTTCCACCGCGCAGTTTCAATTATTTAAGAACGCGCGTTTAATCCAATCTAATCCGGTAATTGGATGAACGGGTGCTGTTAATTACCGCACCGAAGAGCGGAGAGATAGACAGGGTGGGATTAATTTGATCCGCGTAGGCGTCGCTGGTCAATTGGCAATTTCGGTGATTCCGTTATGGAATCCAGTTTTGTTTCAATTTTGTTTTTTTGTTTTTGTCCATGGTACTACTATATGATCATTCCCGTGTGAAATTCCATCATCCGCAGATGGTTTTGACCAAAATTGCGCGATTCACTTTCACGCTCCTCCGCGTACGACCGCAACGACCATTTGGTAATTTTAAACCGATCCACCGCGGCGATTTAATATCAACCCATTATTTGTACCATTGAACACAATTTTTTCTTCTTCATCTTTTCTGCATCTTCATCTCGAATCTGTGTAATTTTATTCAAAAGATTTTTAGCGTTCTCTGAGCCGCAGAGCCGAAGAGATCTTTGCTCCTTAGTTGGGAATTGATGGACGAGATGCAGCCAAGTGGAAAGGCTCCTCGGGCTGTGGTCGCTTGCTGCTGGCCAGGAAGCGAACCGAAGCACAAGCGGTGAAAGGCACACACACACCCATTAATACGTGCATGCTACAGATACATACACTTATAACATTTCCTTGCTTTTTCGTTTAATTCGGATCAATGGAACCTAAGCTAACTAACTCTGCTGCATCGATCGTTAACTGTTTTCTAGGCCCCCTTAGTTTATTAATGCGCAAATACCGTTACACTATCAATCCGTACTTGTTAAGCTCCTGATCTAGTCTATTAACCATGGCAGAAAGTCTTCTCTCTCTCCATAAAACTGGAATTTCATTAGCGTTCTTCCAACTTTCGCCACTTTATTTGATTAAATCCCTCGGAAGCCGCACGGATTTCGATGATCTACGACGGCGATTACATAAATTCCACTTTATTTCTTTCTTACGGACATTCTAGTTTAATCGATATTTTCAATGCACTTATGACCACACACAATTTAACATTTTTCAACATTCCCATTTCTTTTCAAGTACAATTATTATAAATCTAATTGTAATTAACATTACTAAAAGTGAAATCGAACATTTCAATAAGAAAACTGTATTCCACAAATCATTGACTCTTTTAGAGTAGATACGCAAAGTTGCATATCCTTAATTATTATGCAGGATTTATTTCTAGAAGGTGATTTAAAACTGTGCGTTTCTTCCGCAGTTCGCGAAACGTTTTCAGTTTTCGAGAGCGTTTTATTCTGATTAAAAACTCCAGCAATCTGCATTCGAAGCACCATACATTTCTGCATGCATTCGCAAACGTATCTCGTTCCAGGATTTGCATACACCGCAACACAAAATAATAAAGAAAGATTTAAAAAAAAAAAGTAGAGAAAAACCATACAACAACAGCAGCGGCGTTCAGAAATGCTCTTGTGTTTTGTCGAATTTAATTGGATTAAAAACGCATCTGATAGAGCGGATGGAGAAGGATTTATCGACGGTTTCTGAAATAATTAAATTAGCTCTTTTCGATAACGAGTTTCGCTTTCCGCATGAATATTTATATGCAAGTGGAAAAGAAAAAGAAAAGAAAAAGAACTTGATGGCATTAAGACGTTTTTAAGGATGGAACTGTAACATCGCCTCTTTTATTATCTACCATCTTTCTGGGACTAAATTAATTGGGATTTTGTACGGCTTTTCCATGCATACTAATCGCCTAATTAACACTGAAGATTAAAAGGGAATTTCTCTACCTTTTTGTTCACTTCTTCAGATCTTCTTAGCTTTTTTTTTTCTATAGTATATAAGAGGAGATTCAGTTCGAGTACGGTAGAAGGTGGAGATGGATACGGCTTCGGTTTTGTGATTTGGAATTTAATTAAATTTCTAACGGCCAATTAAGGTCCGACGCTGCACTTTCGTTAATTCGCAATCATTTCCAGAGCAGAAATTCCATCAATACTTGATTAAGTATTGATTTTTCAATTTCCATTCATACTCTTTCATGTCACAAGTGTAATTAAAAACTACTTAATTATATGAAAGAAGTAGATGAAATAGTTATGCTTACCGAGACTTTATCTTTATTGGTGATTTCGAGAGGCGCCTGTATACTCGTTTTACCCAAATACCAATCCTCCATCGGGCTGTAATCTCCCAAGAACCTGACGAGCCTAGGGACATTCACATAGTTGTCATCGTCGAAATGGCAGAACCATCTAGAACAGAAACGAAAGAGAAAAAATGAAAAGGAGCAACAAAATGTGGATCAAGCGTGTGTTTTATTAAGTTTGTAGCCCGAACGAAGAATGTAGGTATACATCAATTACCATACTCGATCCGTGTATACACACATACACACACGATACGGTCTCAATGTCCTGTCCGGTCGTAAATTAAATAATATGTGGACCAATTCGATTTCGAAGTCAGGTATCATGTGGAAATGATTGATACCCGATCCGAATCCATTTCATTTGCATCTGCTGTCAGTTACGTTCTACCATTAAATCGTGTAAAGGCGAAGCCAGATGAAGAAGGAGGAGGAATAAGTAGTAAAAAAGAAAAAACGATATAGAGTGAAACATGTTCGACTTCGATGAGTGATTGATGCGATCTTTATCTCGCTTCGGAAATTTAACCCATCATTAATAATCTAATGTTTACACGATGAATATTCATGCATGTTCGATATATAAATATAAATACAATCTGCACTTTCTAATTGTTTCGTTTCTCCTTATGCCCATCGGCACATCGATTAATTGATTCGGGTTCAACGGTTCTTGGTATTCCAAATATATCCATCACAGTGTGATTAATATGCGATGAATCCATGCATGATGCTTTCCTCTAATCCCCCAATTGCTCACAGTTACAGCATTAACATTTGCACAAACGCAGAATACTTCAAGTGAAGTTATATAGTAAATCAATAATCATCATTTCCAAAGTAATCCTTACATATATTGTAATCCTTACATATATTGTACTAAAAATATGAATAATAAAGACTACAGAAAATTATTATAGCAAGTATCAATATATTACTGTGGTTTTAGCCGTTTGGCTGTAATTCATGTTCAAAGTTGAAAAAATGCTCGAAAAAGCAGTGTTTTCACATTTTAGTGATTTTCTCAGAAACTATAATAGATTAGAATGATCCAAAAGATGCATATGAAAGCTGAATGTTTGGGGAATCTAGCAAGTATCGATATATTACTGTG
>NW_017097467.1:0-26677 GCF_001412225.1 Nicrophorus vespilloides | reverse complement strand
GGACTAATCGAGAACTTTAACCATTTCAATACTGTAGGCACATATTGTCCCAGAGAAATTTTGAAATATACCCGTGATATCTCGGACTGTTTGAAGCTGGACTATTCGAGGACTTTAACCCTTTCAACACTGCAGGCACATGTTGTCCCAGAGAAGTTCTGATATATATCCCTAATATCCCGGACTGTTTGAAGCTAGACTAAGCGAGACATTTAACCCTTTCTATATTGTAGGTACATATTGTCCAAGTGAAGTTTTAATATCAGTCGTTATTTTAAAAAGTGATATAAGTTAATTTTTTAAATGAGATATCACATAATTTGAACATACACACAAAATTAATCACAAATTAAGTGATATATCATTTATCTCTTTTAAAATAAAGGCTAATATATACTAAAAATATATTAAATGTTTACAAATGTACATGAATCTGGTATTAAAGCACGATCATAGTTCCATAGACAAGAAAAGATTAACGACATTCTTCTAGATAAAGACTAGAGAATATGAAGTATCCAATGATAAAAATGAAATGGAAAACCACGTTACCAATAAGAATTTAAGAGTTGCGATTGAGAAACAAATAATAGTATTATGTAATACAACAAACAAATATTCAGAAATGAATGTTGTTTTCAAATTATTTCCAACAAGTCTATGGATATGGATTGCTCAATATACTAATCAGAAATAACTAATAAAAAAATCGCAACGGCATTTTAGAAATAATAAACCAGTATTATTGGATTGTTAGAATGAAGAAATCACATGAAACGCCTTTTTGCATAGAAATCAGTGACAATTTATTAAGATAATTCAGTTTGTATTCAGAAAAATATCGTAATGAAAAAGTTAAAATTATACGAAAAGAGACTTGACTTTACTAATTTTTTTAGAATTTATTTTTATTTTGTCAATTAATCCGGACTGATCGAAGCCGCACTACGCGAGGCATTACTGTATAAACATATTTAAATTGAGGTAATTTGAAAAGTTGAGATAACCATAAATGTGGATTTCAATTTTGAAAATGTTTATTAATTTTATTTGCTGATTTTTGTTTGTAAATAATATTATTGTTTTCTATAACTTTTTTGACGTTTGACGTTTTGAATGTACACTTACTTTCATAATAATTCCACTGCCCAAAAACATTAGAATGGTGAACGTGATGATAATTATTGTTAATGATACTTTCAAATGTGATTCATATAAACGAGTAATTCCTGGACACAATTAGTTACACTTCGCTAGGTTTTCTTGACTAAATCTTCATTGGTTGACTAACCTTAATTTGCCTAAGTTCAAACCCTTACTACAGCTAAGTATGTTGATACTAGGATTAATTTAAATAAACTATGTATTTAGTACACTAAAATAAAAAATAATCTTTGTTTTACTGTATACAACAAATCTCTTTTTGTGCTAGTTTTAAAGTCCTCGATTAATCCAGTCTCACACAGTGATGAAACCGATTACCCGCACTATGCGAGGTATACCTGTACTCTGTTTAATCGATTTAAAAAACAGTAGTTTTTTTTTAACTGTTTGTATTAATATCAATTAATTTAATTAATTGATCTGTTGTGAATAGATAAACATATAAGAAAAAAGCCTTTCTAATTTTTAATATTTAGAATTTAATCCGAATGTTTATTTTCTATTATATCTTTCTGTTTTCCTTCTTACATTAATTTCTTCTCAATTTCCATAATATTCTTCACTCGTGAAAGTACATTCATTTTACTTTCATCGTAGATTTCAATAGAAATCGACTTTAAAACCTCCTATTAAATTATATCTTTAAACATCAACATATCAATCCTAAAACAATGTCAATTTCCTATTAACTAATAAAGAAAATTTAGCCAATTTATTTTGACTATAAAGTTTTATAAATTTACAAAGAAATAATGATGAGTTTGGAGTGTATATGTGCAGCGATATTAATATAAAATAAAGAATGGAAGCGAATTAAATTCCGATCCGTAAAGGAAGACGTTGCGGTTATTTGGAGAACGTCTGGAAGAAGATCTACACGATCGATCGTTATTTTATATTCGCTCGTTTCATTTTCTGCTACATATTTTTACCTTCTTACCAAAACCGAATAGTTCTCGATTCGCATTCTCAAGATCTACACAGAAGAAAAACTTACCGCATTCCGTTTTTAATATGTTTCTCTCAATTTATCGGAAACAGCATTTAATTGTGTGAACAGAACATTTATTTTTTATTAATGCAATATATGGATACTTGCATAATGTAAAATATACCCAGTGTCTTCAGTTAAGTAGAAACTTTTAAGTTAGATTATAACCTAAATACAGTGGTACCTCGATTAACGAGTTAATTAATTTCCGGATTTTTACTCTAATAGTCAAACATATTCAAAATTACACATAATATGTGTACACATGTTTTAAAAATGATGTAACAGGCGTACAATCTGGGACTTCTCTTCTCATCGTCACTTGTTATGCGAAACGTCGCTCGTTAAGCGAAATGCTCTGTACGTGTTTTTTTATTGTTAGAATGTAAATATTTCGAAATTTCAATAATTACTTACCATCTCAAAATTTTTAAAATGTAAATTAAGAAAAAATAGATGTGGTCAAAATACTATCATAATATGCATCATCTTGAAGAAAACTGGAAAGTTTCACGTATTTAGTTTACATTAATTATTATGTAATAATCAAATAGTTAAAATTTGTTACAATTTAATGATCTAACCTCAGTTCCGTTTCTATAAGCACCTTCATAAAATAAACAAGTATAGAATTGGCATACATTTGCAGCGATTAGATCATATGTTTAGTGAATAATTGTAATTAATATTAGTTCATGTCAATAAATACAATTCCTGTTAATAAATTTTAGTTTATCTCGGACTGTTTAAAACCGGACTAATCGAGGAACTAAATGTATGTGTAAAAGAGACTTGATTGTATATAAAAAAAATCATTTATACTATGCTAATATTTTAGAATTTATATTTATTTTACTGAAATAAAATTTAGTTAATTTTTTTCTCAAGGAATTAAGTTTATTTTAATAATTTATTAGAATTTATTTTGACATTTATTTTGAATAAATCACATAATTTCAAAGTATTTCCTTCGATTTGTTAAATAATTACGAATAAAAAACGAAAAACCAATATAAGATTAACTTCTTTAAATAAATTAAACGTTGTAATAAAAAATCAAATAATGTCTTCCTCGAAACCTTCGTAAAATTTCATTCCTTCAAGTGTTATCGATATCCAATTAGGAATTTACGTTCCAAATTAATTAAATTACGTTCCGTTCTCGTTTGTTTTGGATTAAAGTGGGTGAATGTCAGGCAATGTGTGTGTTTTCTGCTTGGACTTGGCGCGTAGAAAGGATTTAGAAACGTCCAATTTCCATAGAGTTGCAACAGAAGTCGGGCATTTTTGTCGAGTCGACCGAGACAACAAACCTTGTATTTCAGAGTCGATCGATTTATTTCGGATCACCTTTCTGATTTCCTCCGTCTTATTTGGTCATTGCATATCAAATGAAATGCGTATATATTTAGAACAATTCATATGTATCTATTTATTTGTATTCAATAGAAAATAATTATAAATTATAAAATATTTACATAATAGATAGATAATTAATGTATTAACACAGTTGATTATTATATCACTTAAGTGTGAAATGTAAGTTATATCGTTTATGAAATTACATTTAGGATTTCTTAATTTATGAATGCATTTCAATGTAACATATGTTTAAAGCAATTAATAAGTAATATTTTATTATGATGGTGATGAAAATAGATACAGTTTTCTTATTAAAAATATTTTAAAATTGTTTTTAGTACTACAGTAAAATAATATTTCGAAATTATTCTCATGTAGAAATTCTAAAAATAATAGTGAAGATATGTGTTTCAGTAAAATTGAAAGGAAATTATATAAATCGACAAAATTAATTTTATTATACAGTAGAACCTGTATTTGTGTGATCCTTTTTTATGCAATTTTATTTTTGTGCAATTTTTTTATGAAATGCAACCAATTCCAACCGGGTTGGCACCATTCTAATGTTCTCTATCGGTGTGCATATGTACAGCCTGCTCAAACGATTATGTTAGTCGATTTTGAATCAATTCAACACAAGATGATGCGCGTTTTGGATTACCAGTGAATTATGTATGTGCATCGAAAATTTCTCCATATGTACAATGGAAAATTAAACGGTTTGAAATTTTTTCCATGTATAATTTAATTATTTATTCTCAGGGATTTCGTAAATATTTAAAGTAATTTTTTTAAGTGCGATTTTTTTTGTGTGATTTCTTTTATGCGGTATCTATCGCACAAAAAAGGTTTTACTGTACTTAGTTTTTTTAAAGGAAAGTAAATATTTTATGTTCGAGTAAATTTGAGTATAAAATCGCAAACACTAGGGAAGTGTATTGAATTTGATTTTCCTAAACTAACATTTTATAATTTGTATAAAATGTTATTTATAAACTATTTTTTTTATAAATTATGTGCTTTACATTGATGACAAATTTATATTTACAATTTTTATTTTATTTTATTTTAGTGGTATAAAAATCAAAATTATCTTAGTCAAATTTGAAGCAGAAATGTTAAAAGTAACCAATATTTTGTTAATTTAATTTTGTTTGATTTATATACTACATAAATTTTGTTTTAAATAGATATAGTTTGTGTGTAAGAATATTTGTTTTTTGAAATATATTAAATTAAATTAAATTTTAGATATTTAATTGGATTAAAAAAATGGAGAAGATTTCTTATAGAAATAATTAAACTGAAAGAACAAGTAAAGTATTACTATTTTGTTACTGCCATCAAAAAGAATTTTGTAATTGGAGATAAGTATATAATATCAAATGTATTTGAACTTTTAAACTTTTTATTATATATTTTTTCCCTAAGTCCATATATATTTTGATTTCTGATAATTTTATCCTGTTTTCTTCTTATATAAATTATAATATTTCTTGTAACTAAAAATGTTTTGTAAAAATCTTAAAATTAATGTTTGCTGGCTTTAGTTTGGATAATTATTTCTTATTTGGTTATTGTATTTTTTTCGTAATATATATTATTAATGTTATTTCACTATAGACAATTTTTCTAAGAAACAGAATGTGTGTTTTATATTTATTTTGAAATAAATTATTTAATAACTAAATAAAAAATAACGAGTTGAAATTCACTGTTTGCATTATATAGATGACGGAAATAATTTTATAGTTTTCTTGTAAGAAATTGGATGATTGCTTTATTTTTAAATAAATTTACTTTTAGATTTTAAATCAGTTAATAACATTGGCAAAGATGTATATGGCTTTACTTTGAGAGATAAATAAGAAAATCAGTTTTTTTTAAGTATTGGGATTAACGTTCGATGGATGTGGATAATTTGTATAATATCTTATTCGATTATAATATTGAAAAAAGCATTTGGTGTTATATTTTTGTTGTTATATCAATTAAAGTTCATTATGTTTGATTGATGGTGGTGTTGGAAGAAAATACAGTATGTTTCTAAGAAAATGTGTTTTTATTTAAATTAAATACTACTTAAATAAATGGATAACTAATATACATTGGCACATGTGACTGTGAGATCACTTCGAGTGGTACTAACTAAATACAAAAATACTGAGATGGAGAATAATAATTCATGTACAAATCTTAAAAATAATCAACAATTAACAGCGATAACATTCATAATTGAATTGACTTAGTGTATTCGTGTGTTTTTCTCGGTCGTTGCAGATAGACCAACAATTGTTCTGCGCTTACGGGCTCGGCGTTTGCTGATCCAGGAGGTCGTACAGTGCGGAGATGTACGTTTGAGCCATCTGGAGGGTCTCGTACTTGGAGAGTTGTCTGTCCTGTCCCAGTTGCGGAAGGAACGTCCTGAGCCTGTCGAAGGCCTGGTTCAAGTTCTGCATGCGACGGCGTTCACGTGCGTTCGCCGCCAACCTCCTCTTCCTCAACACGATCGGTGTCACCCGGGTCGTGGTCTTCGATCTGTCCGATTGGGACTCGGGGCTGGAGCTTCTGTATTCTTCGTTGTCGTAACCGCTGCTTCCAGTCGAACAGGATGAGCCCCAGCTGTTGGCGGTGGTTTGATGGACCATCGGGGCTCCCATCATGTAAACGTAACCGTAGGATTGCGGGGATTCCATTGCACTGAACTTTTGTTTTTTTTTTGCACAACTTCGACGGGTGGTGATGAACAAAAAGGAAACCTGCTTGCACCGGGGTCTGAGCGGATGTGTCTGATGAGCTACCTGTTGTTCCCTTATAAAGCGCATCCTGCACCCTCGCCCCACCATCGGAGCCCTTAGCGCGTGCCCATCCACCAATAGGATCTGCTCGAAAGAATATCTCCCTCGGACGCACGAATAACAGACAGAGATGCACACAGACGCGGCAAGAAAGGCTCCAAAAAAAGGAAAAAGACGTACGAAGGAACAGCACTTTTATTATTCAAATTACACTCAGACACGAACTCCTCTTTTTTGTGCTGTAGTTGTTGTTACCTGTTGTTCTTCTTCTATTCTTCTCCTCCTTAAAAGCATCCTCATTTAATTTTATACCTCTTTTCCGTTTCAACTGCAATGCGAACTTTTCTGCACAAATCAACCGCAACTGTTTCAAAATTCACTCTAATTGCGGTATGCAACTGAAAACCTAGCGACAAATTTGTACTTCAAAATGTTACCATTTTTAAGATCATTTACATCTATGCAAAATTCATATTCGTTTTGCTGTTCTTGTTAATAATACGAGTCATTTGTTTGTAAGTTCATCAATACCTCAAATCGATTCAATCAGTGCGGATTCACTATAGTAAGGTTTGAAAATTTCGAAACAAACTAAATTTTGAGATCATTTACTTCTTGCAAAATTCTCATCCATTTTTGCTGTTAATGAACATTACATAACAAACTTCTATTTACTAGTAAGTATAAAGTACAACTTATAAATTTTTTTTAATCTATATATGCAATTAAAAACTAAAATGATAAGAAAAGATTTCAATAAAACTGTATTATTCTCTTCTTTAAGAGAAAACTTCTTTAAATTGTATACCTCCTTTTAGTTTCAACTCTAATTCGAACTTTTCTACTCAAAACAACCGTAACCTTTTCCAAATTTACTATAATTGTAGTATGCAACTGAAAACTTAGCGACAAATTTGTACTTCAAAATGTTACCATTTTTGAGATCATATAAAACATTTCTTTCTAAGTACATCAATACCTTGCATGTTGTGGATTCAATCAGTGCGGATTCACTATAGTACGGTGAGAAAATTTTAAAACAAACTAAATTATAATTGAGAAAAATAAACATAAATTTGGTCAAGTCTCTTTTTGTGTAATTTAGTTTTGCGATTAGTGGATTAGATTTTAAAATTGCTGTATTAAGTACAACTTATAAGTTTTGATATTTTTACAGTTTAAAATTTGTTTAAACAGTTTACATATAAATTAACAACTAAAATTATAAAAAAAAATATTTTCCTAATTAACTTTTCTGCATAAATCAACCTGATACCAATTCCATTCTAATTGCGGTATACAACAAGAAAAAAGGTTATAATTGATATCAATTTATATATTGAAATATAAGTTAATACCAAAATTAACAATAAAAATTCAATAATTACAAAAAAAAATCCTTCTGTATTTTGCCTACCTGTTCTATTTTTATACCTTTTTCCGTTTCAACTCCAATGCGACTTTTTGTATACAAATCAACCGAAACCATTTAAAAATCCCTTGTAATTGCGGTATGCAACCCAAAAATGTATCTTTAGTATTAAGAAATTCAGAACGGTAAAATTTCATAAATTTAAATAGTACGGGTACCTCAAATAGTGCGGGTAATTTATAATATCCCCCACTATTTGGAACCGTACTAATCGAGGATGTTAATCCTATTAACTATTATATTATGAGAATATATATGTAAATTTAGTTGAAAGTAAAAATATGAATGTAAAATGCATTCGGTATTCGTGCTTATCCAAAAGTATTCAACAAGCGAAAACCCATTGGAATGTTCGTTCTTGTGTAAAAAAAGCAATCACGAATTTGTAATTAAATTAAGTTTATTTTTTGTAATAAACAAACTTCTACTAGAAATTTCAATATAATTATAAAGTACTCTAGCTAATCTAAAACATAATATAATACAAAAAATAATTAAAAATGATTAACAAAGAAAATCATATTTCTCTTTTATGTATTGTGAGACGAACAATAGTAATAACAAATTACAAGTTCTAGATATAATTATATTTCGGTTCGCAAACAATTCACTTTTCGAACACAAAAATAGTACAAAAGCATTTTCTTTTCCAAAGCCTCGGTTTTCGAACAGAATATTAGTTTAGTAATTGATTAACAGCAACAGCTGAATCAATATGACGTAAATAAATTCATAGATTTAGTACAACCTATATAGGACAAGTATCTGTAGATTACTTGATAAGTTACGCGTAATATTTACATAAATAATTCTTTCATAAGTTACTTTACAAATATTTTAAATGAAATTTGTGATTTTCATATACAGTGGAACCTCGCCTAACTTTTCAAAATTTCCAGATTTTTACTCGTGTAGTGAAACAATTTTCCCCATATAAACTTATGTAATTACGATAATACTTTGCATTTTGTTAGTCATTTTTCTTACAATTTATTTTGCTCATTATGCGAGATGCTTGTTAAGCGAAGTTCCACTGTATAATATTTATTTTTAGCTTCTAAATAATAATGATGTTTTCAGAAATTTCAATTAAATATACTACAGCAATACCTCACATAGTAAGGTTTCAATCAGTCCGGATTCTTTATTGAAAATTCCAAAATAAACTAATTTTTAAGCAATCAAGTCTTTTCTGGTGTAAATTAGTACCTTCATTAGTCCGATTTCAAGCAATCCGGTGTATTGATGTAACAAAACAGTGATATAACAGAATAGTACTAAAACAGAGCAGCATAAAAACAGAATAGTTAATATTTTGTTGCGTTGTCCTATTTTAGTAAAATTGTCTTTTACTTTTCACTGTTTTTTCGCTATTCTGTTATGTCACTGTTTTGTTTTATCCTATTCTCTTCTATCATGTTCTGTTTTAGCCTGTCCTGATATGTCATGTTCTGTGTTGGTGAGTTCTGTTTGGTTGGTCATGGAACCATTTTTGTTAACCATAAATATTTAATCAAAATGTCATTTAGTTTAGAAACCTTCGACCTAATTCATATACTTATTTATATTTTATACTTATTCGAACCTTGATTCTTTCATTATTTTTCAATATAAATTATTCATACATGTACATATGAACGTTTGATATAAATATTTAAAACTAAATTTAAAATTGAACTAGTATTAATATGTAAATTTTATTATGTTTGCCAATAAATAGTGAACTAGTGTATAAGTATAATTAATTAATGAAATGCGTAAGTTGTAAGAAAAAAAAAAAACTAAAGTGTATGGAAATATCGACTGACTTACCTCGATTTTGTTGACTTAAACTAAGTAAATTTGTATTTTTTTTATTTAAATTTAACAAAAATTAAAATTCGAGGTAGATACCCAAATTAGAGTTGTATAAATAAAAGAAAGTAGTAAAATATTTTAGAAATTAAAACAAAAAATTTTAAAAATATTTTTTATTTTAATTAATGAAGAAATAATAAAATGATAAAAATGTATGAAATTATTGACTAAGTTTATCTTAAAAATAAAACGAATTTAAATTAATTCAATCTCATTTATGGAAATAATGATTAATTGAAAACATTTAGTTTTTTTTTGGAAAAGATTATTTTAATGCAAAATAAATATGTTAATCACATCATTAAAGAATTTAACTACAAATGTTTGCGTTGGTTTTTATTAAAATTGTTGTCGCGGACCAAAAAGTTTGAGACCCACTGTTCTAAACTATAATTACTGTTATACAAATAGCATTGAATAGGAAACAAATTTATGAATCAAATATAAAAGTACACTTTTTAACTTACTTTTCCTTTTATACGTAACCCAGCTTATGGACGTTGTTATTAAAAAATAAACTCGTAATTTCACGGACTTTTGGATCGCAAGAATTCAGCGAAGTGAAATGTAGCGAACACAGCAAATTATGAATGAGCCATACATTTTTTATAATTGCACATTTTTTTTGCAATATAATTTATTGCATACTTTAGTAAAAAAATGTGTATAAAAATTAGAATATAAAACAAATTCTAGGTGAAAAATGAAACATTTTGTATACAAATATTCAAAATTTGTAACTGATTATGTAATAAATATAAACGTTATTGTTACATTATTTAATGTGTGATTTTCATTGAGGATTTTTAAAATTGTTACAAATTTTCTAGACGTGTTTTAATTATATTTTTTCAAATATAATACCTCGCATAGTGCGGATAATTGGTTCCACCAATATTCCGAACAAATCGAGCACTTTAAAAATAAACAGCACAAAAAGAGACTTGACTATATAGAGTATAAAAGAAACGATGATTTATTTATAAAAAATATTTTTTTAGAATTTATTTTTGCTCAATTAAAATTGATTATATTTCGAAATTTTTAAACCGTACTATACTGAATCTGAACTAATCATGTTTTAATTTTACTTTTTTTTGCAATTTAATTGCTTACCAAGTTATGATATATGTATCTAAAAAACTGGTCGAAAAATTTAAAAAAATTGTGCATATTTCAAAATTTGTAACTTATGCAGTTATGTGATTATGTAATAAATATGCAAATAAATGTTACAATATATTATGTAAGAAATATACAAATTAATGCTACAATATGATATGTATTGTTTTCATTGAGTATTTCTAAAATTAATACAAATTTTGAAAATTTCAATTTCAGTCTATAATTACGTAACTCACAAGGTTTAATTTCTTATTCGACTCTTCAGGGCTATCGACCTGAGTCGATTCCATCCATTTTTGGAGCTCGTTTCTAACCACCATGTGCGATATTCAGCGCGGTTCAAGATTATTAGATAATCTGGGTCGCCGTTCGAAATGATTAAGAACCACTGCTCTAGTTTGAACGGAGGCGGATTTCTTGCATTAAAGTGTTTCGCATACGCAACACTAATTCGGAGTAAATGTTACAATTACTTTTATTGTTTGCTCAAATTACTTAAGATCAAATAACCTTGTGCAATTATACATATTTTGCTTTTGTTTTTTTTATAGCATTTTTTCTCTCTAAAAAGTATGACCGATATTTTTTTGTTATTTTCAGGTAATTCCATTTTAAGAATCGATTATTATTATTAACACTATTAATATTGAGTTCAGTTTAAGCCCACGAGTTTGCAATAAAAGTGAAATGTTACAAAATTTTAACTAATTTCCATACAATTTAAGTAACTTTGAATTCGATAAACATGAAATAATAAAATTAGTAATGTCGATTGCAACAACTTTGAATAATTGTTCAGAAATTGATTTTAGTGTTTTCTTTGTTTGTTTCATAACTAGAAAGCACAAATATTATTGTAATTAAATTATTTCGAACAATAATTTTCCTATAAAGTTCACACTTTGTGAAATATTGAACGTTTTAACTTTAACATTCTCGGATTTTCGAATATATTTAAGTTTCTTTTTAATGTAAATGCAAGAGAAAATCTTTTTTCCGTGTTTCGTATAGGCGTTTTTCTTTTTCTTGTTAGGTGGAAAACTTATGTTTGTTTTGTTGGTGGACATGACACTGTTAAATAAGGAAGTAAAGAGAATATTTTGCATTCGAGATCCGATTGTAAATTAGAAAAATATGGTAATTTATTCCGAACGCAATGCCTGCATCGAATACTTATTTCGTTTTCCATGACTCCGCAAAAGCAAAAAGTGAATGTGTCCTAAAGTTATTCGAAATGTGACTGAAACAATCTCCAATAAATTAATTTTCTGTATATGTATTTAACTATGTTAATTATTACAAATTTGATTAGTATATGCGTTTTTTCATTAATTATCTTAATAGTTTACACTTTATATTCTTTCGTCTAATTGCGACACAAAATTAATTGATATGTAAATGCATCAAATAGTGCGGCTTGGATCAGTGATATAGTTTCGTTTGAAAATTTCGAAACAAACTAAATTTTGATTGCAAAAAAATAAAAATAAATAATACATATATGATCGTTATTTTTTTCCTTTAAAGTCCACGATTAGTCCTGTTTAAAACAGTGCCTGACCCAATTACCCGCACTATTCGAGGTATTGCTGAATTTGCATCATTTCCAATATTTCATGTAATTAACGTTTTTTACTTCAATTTCTATTTTTTTTTTTCAAAAATACAATATTCAATTTATTATATTTTCTTACACCACTTTCATATATATTTATTTAAATTTCTTTGATGACATAAAAAATATTTTAATGTTTGTTTATATTTAATTAAAAAAAGAAGAAATATTTTACTAATTGAAAAGTTAGTTATTTTATAAGTAATAATTGAATACAAATATATGAATAATTCAGTAATAAATTTTAAAAAATGTGTTTCTAATGAAATTTATTTTGTTTATAATAATTAATATTTTTTTTAATTTATTGTATTTGACTTTTGTTATTATTATTATCGTGATTTAGTTTAATAAAAAACTGTACTTTTTAAGAGATTTTCTCTCATAATTGGAGATCTTCTACATTATTAAAACAATTTAATATTTTATTTCAGAAATATGAATAATATGAGATTTTGATATGTTAACTACAAAGTGTGTAAACAAATGAACGAAGCAATTATTTCTTTTATAAGAAACATGTAGAATAAAAAAACACCTCTTCCTTTTCGATGTAGGAATCCGTTCATTAGCTTGTGTTTCAACAGGAATGATATTTGGAATCAAAATCCTAAGATTTCTGGAAATCTTTTGGTTTCACATTTCATCATGCATATATGGTTCACCTCTTTCTCAATGATGAGGATTCATTTATAACTCTATTGTTGACAGAATTGATATTTAATATACAATAAATTAAGTCAGCTTTAGTCTCATTATGGAAATGTATGATATCAAGCATTTTGTTTAAATAATAAATTACATAATAAATTTGCTCTAAATAAGTTGGTATGCAATAAATATGATTTATTTGATATTTTTTGTTGTAGTAAAAGTTTGAATGGAAAACTGGAAAATCTAGTCTAGTAAAAGGTTTTATTAGGTTTCATATTATATAATCCAAACAGCGATTTGATAAAATGTCAATAATGATTTGTGTTCTCTCAAAGTTTGGATAATTATTCTTGATATATTATTATATAAGACGTTAAATATATTTGAATGTAACATGTATTTATGAGTTCAAATTATATAAGAAAACTTTTGTTAATAATATTTGGATCAAATAACAGTAAAAGTTTTATTTGTTAATTCTTTGTATATCTTTTATAAAATTAAGACAGAAACTTGTTTTTCTTTTAAGAGTTAACAAAATATTGTTTCTTTCTTTTTATTTTGCTTACATAATTGCATTAAACTTTTAAATAAACATTATAATCTAATTAATTAGTTTATCTTATAAATATTTACAAACTAAATATGAATTTGATAGCAATAACTAATATTTTTATAATTTCTAATAACTTTTAATAATGAAGTGAAAGTTTAACTTACTGTATAAATCCAATTAGTACGATAATCTAATTTGTTCAATATATTTGTATTATACGCACTTAATATAAAAACATCCATAATTCTCGAACGAAGCGCAACTACGCGTTGTTCGACTCAATTAGATTGTAATTTCTTGATTGTGAAGCATGGGAAGGGAATATTTCTCATAGAAGTAACTCGAATCGTCAATTTGTCGTAACTTTGGGTAGGGGTTGATAATGACTCCAATAAGTAGGTTAATTAATAATTTTGGAACCGAAGTTGCCTAATCTTGCAAACTAACAAAATTCTGTCTCATTAGCACCTAAAAAAAAGTGCACAATAAAAAAAGAATGAATGGAAGTTCTTGCAACGAAACCCCGTGGCAAAGACCTCCAATTTACAAGGTTCGTTGCCTAAGTCAAATAATTCGCGCGAATGAAAAATAATAAATTAAATTAAACGATCAATTAGTGTCGATCTTCGGCAAACATCCGTTTCCTGTTGACCAATGTTGAGGTAAAATGGATTTCGTCTCGTAAATAAAATTGACCACCAATGGATACGTCGTTTCTAGAATGAGCGTACATAAATCGGTAAAGGCGGTTACGCAAGTTCCCGATTAAATTAAGCGTTCGGCAATGAAGGGGAAACAAAAGTGAATAAGCGAACGAAACGAGACGTCGGTCGAGTGCTCGAGTTCTTGGAGAATTGCGCTTACCGGATTTCGTGTCTAAGGTTAAATAAACTGGAACATGAAAAATCGAATTTCGTTGGAATGCGGAATGTTAAGTCATCCCCGTCGAGGACGTATTCCGCATTATTAGTAATACTATTATTTAGTTTAGTTTAATCATGTAAAAATTATTTCTGTTTTTTTTTTAATTCAATAATTTACAGATTTTAAATTTGCAAACAAAATATGATTCACATCAAATTAGTTTCATGTATTTGTTAGTCAAATGTTAGTATCAACTTTGTCAAGTGTCATTTTTTTGACAAATGTCATTTATATATCAAATGTCAAAATTATGTTTATATTGACAATTATAGTACAGTTTAATATGATATTAACTTTTGTCAAGATATTAATCATTAACTATAGAAAACTAAAATGCTTTGTTTATGTTACAAATATTAGAATTTTATAGAAATGTTTTCACAATTACAGAATAATGTTTATATAAAACATAATAAAATATTAAAAAAAATAATTTTGTGTTACCAAATTTGATTTTTTTCTTCTATTATTGTTCAGTCTTGTGATTGTTCTCTTTGTGTAATATTGCAAAATGTCAAATGTTGGTTTCAACCTCGTCAATTATCATTTTTGACATATGTGATTTATATGTCAAATGTCAAAATTACGTCGATATTATATTAATGTGTTCAAAAAGTCTATTGTAGTTTCTTGAAATATTATTATAATACCTTCAATAATTAATCATATATATTATTTTATAAAAAGTTTGTAACTGTAATTTTATATGTTAAAAGATTTATTTCTAAAATTATTTTGTTTCACCAATTGACTTTGAAAATTCTGCACCTGATTTAGTTTTGTATAAAAATACCGAGAAGAAGTATTAGATTTCCCGTCCTTGCACTTGGCGAAGAGTAACATGTACGTAACATGATGATTCGTCCGGAATGACTTTTACTCTCCTCTGCATAATGTGTTTATATTGTTTACATTTTCATTTAATTTATAGTTTCAACTACAGGATCTATTTTTACAGTTGGCAAATATTTTTTTGAATGTACTTTTACTTTTCGCATTGTTTATTTTTTTTTAACAAATTTATTAAGTTTTTACTCATTAATATTGTCGAAAATTTATGGTTTCAATCGTAGGAGGCGTTGATTTATTAATGTTTTAAAAGAAGGTTAGTAATGTCAAGGTTTTTATTTTTTTGGTGAAAATTGTTATATATGTTTTCTTATGTTGCTTATTTGATTGATGCTATTGATTAGGCAGTATTGGAAATTAAAGTTATTGAAATTTACAAAAAAAAAATGCGGTGCTCTAATTGTCGCATCCGCTAATTGCGATTTGTTTCGTGTAGTTTGAGTACGTAGATTTGGAGTGTGCGTTTCGGATTTCTTGTTAAAATGAAAGTGGTTGAAGGCATTGCACAATGTAATCTATGTAGAGTCGTTTGACTTAGTCATGCGACTGTCTTTCTCCGACCAATTGGCGAGTGGTGTGTGTGGTTCGGTTGAAGGCCTCAACACGGGCGTGAAGAAAACTCTGGTTGCGCTAAATTTTATTGCATATTTAAGAAAATTCTATATAAGAAGTGGAGGGACTTGCAGAAATCCAGTCGCGGTCTTACATTCCGACGAGCAGCAACTACAGCTAAACAACAATGTTCAAACTATTGGTTGGGGATTCTTGTGCTTCACGTGCGATCAATAAGACTAATATTTTTACTCTCTTTTTTTTCTAGTGCGTCGCTCTTTTGCCATTGGCTTTAGCTAGTGCCGAGTATTTGTACGGTGATGTAAGTGATGGGTACACTTACAATACTGCTTACGCTTCGGCCTACGACAACTACGTGAGTTTTGTTTGACTCAGTTTACCTTTCGTTCTGGGTAAATCATTGTGTTGTGTTGTTTCAGAAACCGAGGGATTACAAGGTTGAATACGGTGTCTCCGATCCGCACACCGGTGACCACAAGTCTCAATGGGAGGTGAAGGAGAACGGAGTCGTGCGCGGAGCTTACAGTCTTCTGGAAGCTGATGGTACCACCAGAATTGTCGAATACTACGCTGATGATACCGGCTTCCATGCTGACGTTAAGAAGATCGGTACCGCCGTGCACGCTCAACAGGAACACCAAATCCAGCTCGCTCCAATCGTGAAGAACCAGATCATCGACAGCATCGCCTACAACGGATACGGACACGGAGGTTTGGAGCACGGGTATGGAGCACCAATTGAAACCATCCACCACGAGGCTTTACCTGTAGCCAAGGAGGTGGTCGTCGAGGCCCCAGTGCAGAAGATCGAACAGATCATCGAGCCTCAATTGGAGCAGGTCTTGCACCAAGAAGCCCCATTGAGCGTTGAGAAGTTCGCCCCGATCGCCCCAGCTCAATACATCAAGGAGATCGCCCCGCAATCCTTCAACCCCATCTACGAGCAGATCGCCAAGTACGCTCCAGTCCCACAATTCTACGAACCCAAGATTGAGTCATACTACCCAGCCCCAGCCGCCAAGGTCCTCTCCTACCCACAACAAGCCTACTACCAAACTCCAGTTGCCAACTACGAAGCTTACCCAGTGCACACCAAGGTCGAAGAAGCCTACTACCCACAATCACCAATCCAACAATACTACCAAGCCCCGATCGCTAAGGTAGCCCCAGTTGCCAAAGTACTCGTCCCCGAAGTCCATGTCTCCAAAGTGCAAGCTTACGCTCCATACCAAGAACAAGCCAAGGTAGCTGCCTTCCCAGTATCTCACAGCCAAATCCCATACTACGAACAAGCTAAGGTAGCCCTCCCAGCCATCCAAGTGTCCAAGGTCCAAGCTTACGCCCCATACTACGAGCAAGCTAAATTTGAAGTTATCCCAGTCTCCCACAGCCAACCACAATACTACGAACAAGCTAAGGTCGTAGCCCAGAACCAGGCCCAATACTACGAACAACCCAAACTCCAAGCGTACTACCTTCCCCAAGTAGCCAAGGTGGAGAAGCCCATCTACTACGAGCAGCAGCCACAACAGCAGCACCTCGTCAAATCCGAAATCCCACAATCGTTCATCCTCGGTGAACTGGCCAAGATCGCCCCACACATCGAGCCCAAATACAAGGATGCCGTCACCTACGCTCAACCCGCCTACCATTCCTACCACCCCGAGTATTAATTTAATTCCAAACTACCCCTTTTCTCTTATTTCCTGCCCCGCGAGTTGAGACATCAAGAAGTGTCCGGCTCGCACCTAACACTAGTAATTATAAAAAAAACACAGGGACGAAAGTATCAGTTAAAGTTAGAAAACGCGCGGCAGGAGATTAGAAAAAAAAATAATAATGAAGGCACGAAAGAAATAGAAACCCACCAATTTGATTCCGTTTAATTGCTACGTATCCGTCTGCATTGCATCCGATGCAAGAGGATGATCGTTGGGGAAACTTTCCAAACGCTCGCGTCTCTTCCATCTCTTTCTGTGTGTGCGCGCGTGTGGAAACTCCTGCCATTATTACACTTCTCAATACAACTTACGCAAGAGGAAACGATGTGCGCTCGTACGACTGTGTGTTATATTTTTTACTTTTGTATTTTTATTTATATTTAAAAAAATATATATTACTAAGAAAAATTAAAAAAATATTTTATTTTCTACTCCCCCACAGCTCACAAATTCCCGTATAATTACAGTATTTATTACTATACTTTATTAAAAACATATCATTTCCAAGCATTCACCATAAAGAGAGTATAACTTATATAATACAAATTTAGTTGAAATTCATACAATATAAAATAGCTCAAAAAATATGGTAAAGAATACCAATACGAAATATTTAGTTGAATGATCCATTTGCAAGATATTTGAAGTTTTCTTATTTCAAAATCAGAATTAATGTTTATATGTAAAGAAATTTCAAGGTTAGGTACTTATAAACTTATTACAAGTAAAGTAATAATAGATCTTGGAAATCGTTGTACTGAATCTAAGCATTTAACGTACGTTCGAAAGTACCTACTTGATTATTTACAGTCTTCTAACCGAATTAATTTGAATCAATTAAAGATCTCATAAAGCGTTGTATTATACGTAAACAATTCTAAAGACAATACAATTAATTGATATAACTTACATTCAAAACTACGTACTTGATTATTTCTGATACTGTCTTCTGATTAAACTATTTTGATACACTGAAAGATCTTTGAAAAAGTTGTACTAAATGTAACTTAGTCAAAGGCAGTAGAACTAATTCATTTAACGTACGTTCAAAAATACGTACTTTATTATTTAAATCTTCTAAACGAACCAATTTGAAGTAATAAAAGTTATTGGAAAGCGTTGTACTAAAATTAAACAAAATAACGTACTTTCGAAAATACGTACTTGATTATTTATAGTTTTCTAACCAAACTAATCTGAATCAATACACTTCTTAGAAAGCAATGTACTAAATTGAAGCAACTCAAAGGACCGTACAATTAATTAATTTAACGTACATTCAGAAGTACGTACTCCATTAGTTAGTGTCTTCGGATAGATCCCAATTTGAACCAATAAATGACCGCGTTTCTATTAAATGTAAGTAACTGAAGGGACAGTACAATTAATTCAATTAACGTACGTTCGAAAATACGTACTTGATTATTTACAATGCTCTGATCGAAATAATTTAATGCAATGAATAATTTTGTAAAAAGTTGTACTTAATGTAAGCAACTCAAAGAATAGTACAATTAATTCATTTAGTATAATGTACTTTCGAAAATACGGACTTGATTAGTTATAGTATATTAAATAAACTTATTTCAAGCATTGAATGTCTTGAAAAAATATTGTACGAAATGTAAGTATCTCGAAGAATAGTGCTACTAATTCATTTAACGTACATCCATTTAACGAATGTTCGAAAATGCGAAAATATCAGTTTCAACGTAATAATGCCAATCAGACCAATGGGAGGTTGTGTTTTAATTTAGATTATTTGTATTTTGGTGATTTCTGGAATTGTTTGAATATTGACATATTTGACAATATTGATTATTTGACATATTCAAAATTACACATAATATGTGTACACAAGTTTTACAAATGCTGTAGCAGGCTCGCAATCTGAGACATCTCTTCTCATCGTCACTCGTTATGCGAAACGTTGCTCGTTAAGCGAGTCATTTTTCTTACAATTAATTTTGCTCGTTAAGAGAAATGCTCGTTATGCGAGGTGCTCGTTAAACGAGTATATGCATATGATGTCAAAGTTAGCAAGTGTACTTTCGTATGAACATTGAGTACGTTTATGCGAACTAAAGATAATCAACTAATGCTCATTTTGTTAGTGTATTTATAACAAAATATTTGTGTTAATTCCCATCTGTTCTTGTTGATGTATCTGTGAAATAATCTGCAGATTTTAAGCAATTAAACAGTAACCGTACAGATCTAATATAGAGCATCGTTCGAATGCAATAAAGTAAGTCCTTAATTACCGATGGGGCCCTAATTAAGGGCGCAGTGGGTGGGCGCCGTTCAGTTCCGCACAATGAGGTCACGCCCTGGCCATTTTTTTTGTTGCAGTTTTGTTTTGTGCTGTTTGGTAGAGGGATGGGATGAAAAATGGATGATTGATGGGGAAAAATTAACCGACGTCGTTTCTGCGATCCGGCTTCTGGAAGAAAAGCCATTAAATAATTTACGATCTGCCCACACGAAACGAGTGATTCCATCCGATCAAGCTAATCAAGAGCGTTTTTCCCATCTCGTTTGTCCGTTTTTCCCTTTTACTTAATTTATATATATATATTTTTGCGCCGGGGCGGAACGATGCGGTCCATCCGCAGACCACCGCGGCTGGAACCGCCCCCCTCGTGCCCAAACGCAAACACACACATAAATTGAGACCTTAAGTTATTACGTAATATCCATTTCCACGTGAATTTATCTGTATTTATATAAGGGAATAAGTATATGTGGGTTAATGGGGTGGACCGTTTAAAAGTCGCTTTTCGGCATGGAAAGGGGTTGATTATTAAATGTAAATTTCTTCTTTTTTTTTGGTGATGTTTACATTAGGTGATCGGCGTTTGCCGCCCTTTCTGCTAACCCGAACATCTTTTATTCATCGATGGAAGGAATAGGTGAAACGATGACCTACCTATTGTTCCCATGCGAGAAGACTTAAGAAGATGTAATTTCTCTAAATGTCAAATTATAATTTTCTTTCCGTACTCAATCTTCTCTTCTGGCCTCAAACTGAAAGTTAATTTACTTTTAATTTTTATGCTTTTTAACTAAAACACATAAAAACAAACAGTTTTTTGTATTCGTCTGTAGGTTTTTCATCTAATAAAAAGGATCCAATAAAAAATTTAAAATCAGTCTATTGAAATTATCATAATTAAATTAAATTTGAATTTGTATACTTTTCATAACGCAAACGTATAAAAAATATCACAATTATAATATTTTTTTTTACATTTATAATTACGTTTATAATATCTAGAAGCGAAAGTGGAAATTGAAAGAAAAATCTAGAAAGCAAAGTGCATAAAAATTCAATCATTATTTTCAAGTTTGTAGTAACGAAATTTAGATGGATGAAAATTATAGTTGTCAAATTGTGTTCTCCAATATATCTTAACGGTTTATGTAAGCAAGCTTAAAAAACGTTCGTCGATAGTTGTTTTTGATATTTCTGCTCAATCACATATCGTGTAGACACGCAATATTCTTGATTTCATCATTATTTCTAGCAGAACTTTAAGGCTGAAATCATCAGCTCAAAATTTATAAAATTATGTTCGTAAAGTTCATTTAGCTAAAGCAACTTCTCCGTAAGCAGAATATATCTTAGTTATTGCTGGAATTTTTGGCTTCTTCATTAACAGAAAAGTATCTAAGTGTTCTTCACTAATGTGTCAATTTCATTTAATCCAAATTAAATTTTATTGTAAAGACGGTGGAAATTTTACTTTTAAGATGATATAGAATATATTATTTATTAGAATTCATTATTTTCTCAATTCTGATATATTTAGGTACTTAGCGAAAGTCGGCACAAACTTTTTGAACAACCCGATAATTCTACAATATTCAGTTGTTAAACATTGGATTTTGGTATAAAATGCAAAAAAAACTAGTTTTAAGCTTCTACACTGTTTTATTACTATAACTCCTATTTTTGCTAATTTTTCAATTATAATCCATTTTTTCACCTCCAGCCAATGATAAAAGAATTTTTTTTATAAACATAAACGACTTATTAATAATTCATATGTACCTTTTCTTTTTTTAAATAAGAGTCTTCAAATTAGGAAACTCTGCATTTCAACACTGAATGTTTCGACCGGAACACGTGTTTTTTTACTCTATTAAATATAATACTCGGCGGTCAAAATGTAACCTTATATGACTTAAATATAGAAAACTTCCGCTCGTCCGTGCGTTTTACTAAGGTTACAAACTTAATTTTGTGGTGTATGTTTTTTTTTTGTAAAAGAGGTTCATTAATCATGCAAAATGCAAATACCACTAAAACGGAAACATCTTTTTTTCACAAATTACGTAAGAATATACGATTTTATAAAATATATTTTTTTTATGTCATATAATTTTATTCAGAATCTGTTCATCAATGAGAACATTGAGTAAATTTAAAATCACGGTTGACATTAAATGGATAATCTTTCCCGTTGGATTCAGTAGTATATTGATGCTCTGCGATTTCATTATTTCCTTTAACTGTAAATCTGCTGCTATCCTTAACACTGTCATTGTCCATCGACTTGGCTGAAGTTCCATATGTCGAACCTCATTCATTTGACTGTCCATCTGTGATGAACGATGGCCCTATTGCTGCAAGCACCGAGAGGTCTCACAAAGGGCCTGGCTTGTACAGGATTCGAACCGGCGCTCAAGAAATTGTGGGTAGAGCGACTTAGTCACTCTTTATAGAATGTAACATAATTTATCTTCATCCTCTTATAATTTTGTACTTTTAAAGGATTAATACTGTTTAATTTACAGAATTCCAATTTTACTAATTAGTTTAACTAATTATATACCAATTTTTTCATTAATAATTGTTAATTATGTCTTGAATATGTTTTTAAAATAAATATAAAGAGAAATACACAAATTTTGATAATTTGTTCAAAAATGTATGTGCAGATACAAACAAAATAGGATGAAAGGCATCATATTATTATTGCATATATGTAAATGTTGTTTTTTCTGTAATTAGTTTTCATGACATTTAACGGCTACATAAGATGTAATTAAATTCTGTGTTTTTTCAACATATAACAATATATTACAAAACTCTATGCGTTTTTTATATAAAATATTTTAGTTTAAAATTTTCAATAATTTAATTATATAAAATTGCTATCATTTTCATATAAATATTACCATTCTTCAATTATAAATATCATGGAAGTTGTATTTAAATAAGTATGAATACTAAAAATATGCTAATTTCAGCAATTTTTCACCTTAAAACGAGATACCTGTCCTCCATTCAAACTCAAGCAACGTAGTTCCAAAGCAAAGTAGTTCCAGCATCTTCAAGGGTGAGATATGTGGGAATGCACCTGGACACGAGGTTCATTCATGCAAAGTGTGAAACACTAGAAATAAAATTTAGAAAGATGTATTGGTTGCTGCGCACAAATTCGCAGTTGAATTTGGAGAACAAGTTGCTAGTATACAAAGTATAATAAAACCAGTTATCGTATGTCCACGATATCCAATTATGGGGAACAGCAAGCTCAACTAATATTTAAAAAAAAATCCAATTTAAATTTAAGTAAAGAATAAATAAATATTATATACAAACGTTATGGAATGTTGCCACTGAGCACTGACCTAATATCAACAGCGAACATATTTGATAAATGTTCAGTAGAATAGATTATAATTAAAAACTAACGAAAAAAATATCAGCAATCTTCAAAATTTTGTTGTAAATAAAAATATGAAAATTTTGAATATGAAATTTTATTATATGTATCAAATAATTTCGAGCTATTATCAATAATTATTAAAAGTAACTATAAATTAAGTATATACAACAAATACTAATAGAAATGTAGACCACAACGTGACCCAATGATTGCAAATGTATTATAGTAATTACCATACAAAGCTACGCATTGAAAATAATTTTCTTGAACTCATTACTCTTCACAATGAAAAGTGTTACAATTATTAGTTTTCATTGGACAAACAATGAATAATAACAATTAATTAGTATACAAAAAAGTGATTTTTATAATAAGTAATATCATTACAATATTTATACAACTGGATTATTTATGATAAAACAAATATTTATTGTCACTTTTGACTTCCATTAAAATAATTTCATTTGCAACTGTTTGTTTCTTTTAATAGTGTAAAAACGAATATTTTTGACTATTTTACTTTTATATTTCCTAAAGGCAAGAAAATCTGCTAAGACCGAGAAAGAGATATGTGAAGTTTTTTATGTTGATTTTTAAGAGAATTTGTTTAAAAATATGCAAGGTTCTGGTCGAACTACTGAAGTTTATAATGATCAAATCAAAGTCTTGATTGATTCGGATCATTATATAACTGCGCAAGAGTTACATAGAGGTTAAATGTATACGATAACTGAAAAACAGCAAATCAAATCAATCTTTGCAATTTCCGTTTTAAACTCTATGAAATCGTTAATTTTTTAAACGAATCATCACTGGTAATGAAAATTGAATCATCTACAATAACATCAGTCGAAAACGATCTTGATCCAAGCGTGATGAACCAGCACAAACTACATCGAAAACTGAATTGCTAGAAAAAATATCATACTATTAATTTGGTGGGAGTACAAAGGTTTTATAGATATTTTGATATGATGCAATTGAGTTTAATAATAATGCATATTGTTGTGATATTTCGTGACCCAGAAAACGCATTCCCAGAAACCAATCCATATGCGGATACCAACCGACTCCTTCACGAACCATTAACTTCTCATTCTTTAATTATTTATTTATTATCGTAGATTCCCGACAGTCGTGTGCAATCCGTGCAAGTTTCGAAACATCCACCCAACCTACAAAAAACAACAAAAATATAAAAGTTGCTCAACTCTACTCTCCTCAACATATATCTACTTTTTACATGGCTCTGTTCACACTCATTAACATAAATGTAGTGCAGAATGGAATAATCGGTCGATGTCGGTTGTAGAATTCCAAGTTTGCGGAACGAGACCCACCAGAGAGAAACAGAATGAAATATGATATAATATTGTGATAGCAGTTTCACAAAAAAATCCTTTCTTATATTGCCCAATTTTGCTTTTTTTATATTTTATTGTTGAGAAATCAGCAATGAACAAAGAGAAACGCACAAAATAATAAAGATTTAATTAAAAAGGCCTTGTCGGAAGAATTGCTGAAGAAAGATGTTGAAGATGATGACGAATCGGGAATGGTTTGCGTGGGTGGGCCGAGAAAGGGTGATGAAGTAAATTATCCGGCGTGTGCGAAATCGCTAATGGCGAGAAGGGCCCGAAGGGCAACAATAGATCGAATTGGATTCGGGGTTTCTTGTCGCCTCACGAAACCCTTATTCTTGTTTCGTTAGTTGCTGTATACGTTTTTTTTTCGGTGGGGGGTTGAAATTTGAGCAGTTAAATGAAATGCCCTTTGGCTGCCGGCCGTAATTATGGGACGGGGATACGAGAAATATGCTAAACCGTTTAAAATTCCTGCTAATTCGGCTTAGGGAGGCCTCGGAGGAAACACGCTTCGAAAATCTATTAACTCGATGCGAGATAAAACAAAAGAACACGAAAGGAAGAAGCAAAAAAAAGAAATTGAGAAAAGGAAGACACGTAACTGTATAGAAAAATGTGTTGTGTGACACGTGAGAGGGTATAAATCATTTTGTTTTAACCGGGGGGATAATTAATCCGCGAGACGTGTCGTCCCGTTAGTTACAAATGATGTCTTAATAATCTGCACTAATCTCCGCGCAGGTTAATTTATCAAAAACTCGTTTGTTACAGCTCTTGTCTCAATCAATCATGCAATAGGTTCTCATGTTACGAAACGGAGAAGGCATTTTCCTTTTAGTTCGTCATTTAAACTTTTGCAAACACAATTCTGTTAATTAATCATTTGTAAATGTTTATAAATGGAAAATAATAGGGTTTATAAAATGATTTCTATAACGATTATTTAAAGTTCAATAACTTTTAGTATATTCAATTATTATTGTTCGTATATTTTCGTATATTTGTTTTTATTATGGCATAGTATATTCATTTTACAATCTATTACTGCGAACATCAATTAAATCTAATGGCAGTTGACAAATGTTTTTGATAAACTTTCCAATGGAAGTTATTACCATTATTTTCTTCTTTTTAATTTGATGCTTGGCTGTCGTCATGTGGGTTAACTTCAGTATACTGATGCTCTGCGATTCCACTATTCCCTTTGTCTTTGTATCTGGTGCTAATCATATCAGTTTTCATATTTAGCTGTAATTCTAAAACTATAACAAATTCAATTTTAATACAGCAATATTAATAAATTCAAAACAAACAAAATTGTAATTGAAAATAATGAATATAAATTTTATAAAATTTGTTGATATAAATATTTTTGTATTTATAAATCGTATAAAAATAAACTATACAAAGTATTGCTACATCAAATATAGAAAATCTATACTTTTTATAATAAAAAGCATATATTTCTACATCAAATTTAATATCAATAATTGAAAGCTTTAATTAAATATGTATTTATAAATGTTTATAATTTTATTTGTTTTATGTAAAGTTTTGTTTAATGTTTCATTAATTTTTTTATTAATAAATTAATAATATTATTATATTTTTGTCAAACTTTTCTTTTCACTATAGATTATATTTAAATGGTTCGTTAATAAAGTCTTTAAATTAGTCGTATCAAAATAAAGCATAATAATTAAAATAAATTAATTGGTTTTATCTAATTAATTAAAAATATACTTAAGTTTAATAATAAAATATTGTAAAAAAATATTGATATTTTACAAAATTAATGTTTGTCATTTTAAGTAATAACTTATTATGTATAAAATGCAAAATCACAATTAAGAAATATAAAGATTATAATATAAGCAGTAAGATAATTTATGAAGTTTGAAGAATTTTATAGTAAATTTGAGTCACAAATTCCTATTCATTCAAGATTTGTCATTTTTATATTATTTTGTCTAATTCTAACTTATTATTCAAAATATATAAACTAAAAATTGAT
>NW_017097466.1:0-14708 GCF_001412225.1 Nicrophorus vespilloides | reverse complement strand
TCATCCGGATCACCAATTTGGCTTTTGCGAGCAGCACCGTACGTGAAGCTTGGAGAAAAACTACTGCTCCGCCGCTTGTCTTGACATCTCCATGAAGGAAATGAAGAAGGCATGAAAGACTGCTCTGCAAACTGAAGAGATGCCTCCCAAGCCCATAATTCGCGAGCAGCACCGTACGCGAAGCTTGGAGAAAAACTACTGCTTCGCCGCTTTTCTTGACATCTCCATGAAGGACATGAAGGACTCTCTGCAAACTGAAGAGATGCCTCCCAAGCCCATAATTCGTGAGCAGCACCGTACGCGAAGCTTGGAGAAAAACTACTGCTTCGCCGCTTTTCTTGACATCTCCATGAAGGACATGAAGGACTACTCTTGCAAACTGAAGAGATGCCTCCCAAGCCCATAATTCGTGAGCAGCACCGTACGCGAAGCTTGGAGAAAAACTACTGCTTCGCCGCTTTTCTTGTTTTCCATCAGCAAAACATTGCAAATAGCTTTTAAAATCATACAGAATATAAAGTTTTGAGCAAATGAAAATTTCCTGTACAAAATAAAAACATTGGAATTTCATCAAATGGTGTCACTGCTGATATAAATTGAGAAGACAAATGCAGCAGAATATAAAAAAACAATATCCAAATTTGTTTACCAAAAATTTAAATTATTTAAAAGACATGAAAAAAAGTTTGAATTTTCTTTATATTTAATATTAATTGGATTCATTGAACGAAAATCTGAAGAAATTACGGATTGATATTGATGGAATTGAATTAAGAAGAAGAAATTAAAGAAACTCTAATACTAATTCTGGATTTAAATTTTTTTTTTTTAAATGTCTTCTTTTTTTTCTAAATTAAAAATACGCAAATTTATGTGACGATTTTTAGAAAATTACGTTAATTAAAAACCACTTAAAGGCATGAATAACAGAATAATGAATTGGCACAAAATTGGAAAGTAGAAGAAATAATAGAAAAGTAAATATATTACATTTCTATTAAAACTATGAAATTATAAAAGAATATAAAAATTCCTTTAAAATATGTTTTGTAGGGCGGAAAGAATTATGTCGGTTGCATTGTAACAAATAAATATTATTATTATATTTTGTAAATATAGAAAAAACGTAATTATATTTACTGTAAACAGACAATAATTTTTAAGGGCTAATTTAGACATGGTCTTCAAGGGTTGCAGCCTAGGGCCTCGTTCCATCAATAAAAAAAATATAAATAATGCAAACTTGCGTAAATTCGTTAGGCCCGGTGTCATTCAATCCCTTATAAAATTAAGCACATCAAAGAAAGTTTATTATAGTTAAGTAGTGTCATTTTCAGAGATAAATTAGAAATTATTGCTACTTGTAAAGTGAATTTTTACTGTTACCACAATTGTTCTTGAACATCAGATAAGCTTAAATAATTGATGAAACTGTGTCATTGATGAAAGAACCGATTGTAAATGTAAGGTGGTACGTGCTGTATATGCGTGCACAGATGCACATGTCGATGATGAGGAGCAGAAGAAAGAAAGATGCTGTTACATGATGGTCTCGTTACGCAACGTCGATGATGTTGCGGACCAACAGAACTGCTGGTCGGCTCGACGTGCTCGTTCGATGCCGGCGAGACTCTTCGACGTCTGCAGGAAGTAAATATTTCGACAAGGAGAAAAAAGATCAAATAAAAAGGAAAGGCGCATACGCGCACATAATAAAAAGCAACTCGTTAGGGAGTGAAAGTTACCGCCGGCTCTCGATATACATACATACCCATACATACCTAAGTATTGCTGATATGCGTGTCTCTGTGTCTGTGTTTGCCATTTACACACACACACACTATATCAATATATTTGTGTGAGTATATATTGAATACTCCGGCTTTAAATTGACCCCGACAACTTTCCTTAATTTCATTAATTATCAATGCATGTATCAAGCTAATTAAGATGAAATCAGCACGGATAGAAATTCCGGAGGATGGAAGAAGGAAAGCAATGCGAGGATTATGCATGCAAAGAATTCGGTTGCACCGGAATGACGCAAGAGATCGTCGTTTACACGGAGAAATGGTCAGTCACTGAGGTGGACTTTGGAAAATCGGCTGTTCATTGTTGTTTCGTCGCAATTTCGTCGGTACTTTCGTAATCGAAATTTCGTTCGCCACCGGTTTTTTTTTGATACATGCTCGTATCCGGGATACATATGGATTTTATGTCATCAGTTCAATTTCGTAACAGATCTTTCATGATGCTATCATATAATTAAGAGTAATAAAATATGAAATGTATATTTTACTTAAGTACTAATGTACTTAAAAAAAATCAATCATTAAGTTATTCATTAAATTAATTGATAAAGTTCATTTACATAATTATATAATTTACACATAACTCATACTTCTTGTACTTTATGATAATCGCAATTAAAACTTCGTTATATAGTTATAGCACTAGCACGTTATAACACTTTAATCTTAGCCATGAAGGCTGAGAAGCGATTATCTCATATAACTGCAATACCTCGTATAGTTCAGGTAATCGGTTTCGCCAATATCCCAGACTAATCGAGGATTTTAAAAATAAGCCGCACAAAATAGGTTTCGTGTACTATTTTTTTAGAATTTATTTTATTTTCTGAATTAAAATTTAGTTTCTTTCAAAATTTTCAAACCTATAATGATTTTGGCGAACTACTTAAGACGTGTTTGAGGAGAAGAAGAGCAAACACAATAGTTTTTATGCAAATCATTATTGTTTTTCTTAAAATGTCTTCTTTTATAAAATATTTAATATTAGAAAAACATTTAAGCTAACGGTTTCTAAGATCTTCCAAATTCCTGGTGAATTAAGTATTATAAAAATTCCCTAAATGATCTATTTAAAGTTGTTAAAACTAAATATTTATTATCAGTTTGTTTTTTTTATGTAACAGTTACATTATCAAATATAGGATTTTCGACTGAGATTTTGTCATTAAAAAATATTTATTACTGACCTATAAATCTTCTTTCATTTCCTAAGCAATCGTTGAAAATTATACCACGACAATTCTAAACAAACATCCATCCGTCCATGATTAGTATTCTTCACAGCCTTTGACTATTTTTCAGGATCAAGTATGATCAATCCATGTTTCTTCAAAAATCACGTAATAATGCAACGCAAATTCTATAACAATACATCATAATATTGATGAGAAATTATTACTTTTTAACAATCTAATGTAGAAATAATATACCTTTTATAATCTCAATAAGTTTCATCTAGTTTAGATTTTATTTTTAATTTATTAAATTGATTAATAATCCAAACTTGTTTTTTTTATAATGACAGTAGTTATTAGAAACAATTTGTCACAAAATGGAGACATTATTCAATTTCAAAGCCAACTTTATTTAATATTTTCTAAACAATTTGATTTATTTTGTAGTTTTTCAAACATTGTTTCCATTTATTTTCGTTATCTACCTCTAGACTACAGGTTGGCACCATTTTTGCAGAGAAATATTTGCAAACAAATATTTTGAGAGTATTCAGCGAGAGAAAGTGATGTAAAATTCTTATATGAATTGGCTAATTGATGACTAATATATTGATTCATATTGCTTGCAATAGTAACTTGGGTTATTTTAATTATTGAAATCTTTTCTGGGAATTACATGTAATGTTCGAATACTTATCAATAAATTTTCAAGTATGTACAGAAAAAGGTGTTATAATAAAATTATTAGATTATCAAATAGTTTCTAACAATTTTTCAATAAAACTCTCTTTATATGACGAAAGAAAAAATACAGAAAAATTTCTTTTTCTTAATATTTGTTGAATGTTTTGTTAACTCATTATTTTAACCATTAAACATCTAACAGAACCCTAGAAGAAAGCAATAAAAGTAAATAATTTTATTTTTAAATAAAAGAGCCCTATTTGACCCTATTTCTACCCCTTTCAGGTTTTTATCGGCCCCCACATTTTTTTGTTGGTTTTTGGGAATCGAACCAACGACCTTTCCTATCAGATTTTCGTGATACAGGCGACCATACACGGCGGAAAATAATTTCTTATACATAATTGACTTGATTGTAATGTAAATTGTATATATTATGGTAGTTAATGAATAATTTCGAATTTGAATACTTATCATATTAAGCAAAAATCAGATCTTTAAAGTTAGACTTATACGAGGTTATTACGAGAATATCACATTATGGATGAAAACTATGATAAAAGAATGTTGTAATAAATGATGTAGATTCAATAATTTATATGCAATGTATGTATGCGTTGGATTTAACAATCTTGTGACGAATATGAATTGCATTCAAAGTACAATTATCTGTTAATGTACATTATAAATAAGAAACAATATCTTTAATATCATTAAATAAGATTATGATGGAGTAAAGCTCTCAATCTATCATAAGATTAAATAATCGTGTTTTATTGAAGGTTGTAAGCAAACTATATGGTATGCAACTAAACTAACATTTGAAGTAGTTTCCCATAATGAATGATCATTGATCTTCAAAGATTAAAGATCTGTAAAGATATATTGTAGACTATTGTTATTTTATTAAATTGTTATATTGATAATAATAGTTTGATCATCAAGGAACTAAACTTCTTCAATCAAGATTCAATTCCTAGAGGTCGCTTCAAAATAATCGTGTGAGCATATATATGCAATTTGCCGCATGTTCTAACCATACAGATTCCACATTGTCATATTGCAACCAATTGCAACGTTTCCAGTGATTTCATCAGATTGCATTTATTGCATAGTTATATTAACATATTGCATCAGTTTGACAAACTGATTTAAAGTTGGTTTTAGCAAGTGAACAAACACACGAAAATGTCCGGTGATCAACAGAACGGTGAATTTCATATGAAATACGTATCGATTTTCTATTTAATAAGTTATTACCAAAATAGGCATTTACACTTCCGAGAAGAACGGTAACGACGAGAGCGGAGATGGCTCAGAGGGAAAACCATTCAAGACCATACTGAAGGCTATGCACAAAGCCGGTGCCGAACCCTTCCCGGTGATTTACGTCGATGGCAACGAAGGTGTCAAGTATGAGCCAGCCTCCAAGTCTCAGCTGAAGAAAATTACGAAGTTCTTTGTCAGAGAGAAATCCAAGTCTGAGGATAAGCAGAAGAAGGAAAAGGAGGATGAGGAGAAGAGGAGCAAGAACCTGGAGGATGCCAAAAAGATCATCATTACAGAAGATGAATCTTTGCCCAAGGCAAAGAAGATTAAAATTAGTGATGGTGAGTGTTTTTGTATAATAAATAATCTTATAAGAATTTTAAGTTTAGGATGATCTTCAAATATTTTGACTTTTTAAATGATTATTAATAACAGTGAAATAAGAATTGTTACCATTTGTTGGTAATAAATAAATTACAGAATTGAAGAGTTACATTCATAAATATTTGAGATGAGAGAAAAGAGAATGTAAACAAAAAAATATATAATATGTAAATTTTGTTAACAGGAAAGGAACACAGAGGACAGAGAGTGACAATGTATGGATGGGTGCATAGGCTTCGTCGTCAAGGTAAAAACTTGATGTTCATCACATTGAGGGACGGTACAGGATTTTTGCAGTGCGTCCTCAATGATTTGCTTTGCCAGACTTACAACGCAGTCGTCTTGTCCACTGAATCTTCAGTGAAACTCTTCGGTTTCATCAAAGAAGTCCCGGAAGGCAAAAACGTAATGTTACGCTAATAGTAAACGTTCGATAAATCATTGAATTTGTTAAATTTCAGGCACCTGGTGGTCATGAAATGCACGTGGACTACTGGGAGTTGGTTGGTTTGGCTCCACCGGGCGGCGCAGATGCTATCCTCAACGAGGAAGCTCTTCCAGACGTTCAAGCCGAGAACAGGCACATCATGATTCGCGGTGAAAACACCTCGAAAGTCCTCAGGATGAGATCAGTTTTGTTACAAGCATTCAGGTATTGCTTCAATTATTTCTCATTGTACTAGAAATGCTGACGATGTATTTTTTTAGGGACCATTACATGGCTCGCGGTTATTGCGAAGTTACACCACCGTCCATAGTGCAAACCCAAGTCGAAGGCGGATCCACTCTGTTCAAACTTGACTACTTCGGTGAGGAAGCTTACCTCACGCAAAGTTCCCAATTGTACTTGGAAACTTGTCTTGCTTCCATGGGAGACGTTTTCTGCATCGCCGAGAGCTTCAGGGCCGAACAGAGCAGGACGAGGAGACATTTAGCTGAATATACGCACGTTGAAGCTGAATGTCCATTCATCTCGTTCGATGATCTCTTGGATCGTCTCGAGGATCTGATCTGCGATGTCGTTGATCGCGTCTTAAAATCGCCATGGGGTCATCTCGTATACGAATTGAACCCTGACTTCAAGGTGCCGGAAAGGCCCTTCATGCGCATGGACTACACGGATGCTATCAAGTATCTGAAAGAGCACAACATCACCAAGGAGGACGGTACCTTCTACGAGTTCGGCGAGGACATCCCGGAGATGCCCGAGCGCAAGATGACCGATCAGATCAATAAGCCTATTATGCTGTGTCGCTTCCCAGCGGCCATCAAGTCCTTCTACATGCCCAGATGCAAAGAGGACAACAGGTTGACGGAAAGTGTTGATATTCTGTTGCCTAATGTGGGTGAAATCGTTGGTGGATCAATGAGGATCTGGGATTTGGAAGAGCTGATGAAAGGGTAAGAAACCAAAATAATTTTGGTTGTGTTCTTGCCTACATAAGATTTGTTGTTTCAGTTTCGAGAGGGAAGGAATCGACCCTAAACCTTATTTCTGGTACAACGACCAACGTAAATACGGTTCATGCCCGCACGGAGGATACGGACTTGGATTGGAACGTTTCGTCTGCTGGCTGCTTAACCGTTACCACATTCGTGAAGTCTGCTTGTATCCACGTTACTTGAACCACTGCAAACCTTAATTTAATTAGTGGACTACACACATGCATTTATTATACCCTGCTTGCTTATTAAAGTAATAAAAAGTTATTAAATAATAATATAACAAGACTAAAACCTATGTTTTTCTCCTAAATTTCTCCATCTCTGATATTGTATTTTTTTGTATTTTTTAATTTATGTACACTATAAAAATTAAAATTAACTCCCAATTAGTGTCCTTCATTACGTCAATCATCCTTAAACTTCCGATTCAATCGAATTATCCAAGGGAGAAAGTAAAGTTATAAAGATTCTAACAGCATTGTATTCCAAAGGTTCTTTATCTTCTGGTGTGATTACTGTCTTTCGCTTTTTTGAATCTGAAACCTTATGTTTTTTACCAGTACCAGTTTTTTTTACTTAAGGTTGCAGTTTTATAGCACATTAGGCGTTTCATTTTTGTCCAATTTGTCATTCTGGAAGTGCGTTGCCTCTGGGTCTGGGTCTATCGCAAGCCCGACAACCGAAATCCCGACTATATCAAAATCTCGATAACCATAATCCCGACTATATCAAAATCCCGACTGTATCAAAATCTCGACTATATACTATACATTTTTATTTTTAATAACAATAAATTATTATTAATTTATTTGATTTTGTTGAATTATTCATAATAATCCTTAACATTATGAAATAATATCAAATACAATTAGATTATTAATTGTTGCTATTTATCGGGATTTTGATACAGTCGGGATTATGGTTGTCGGGATTTCGAACGTAGGGATTTCGATACAGTTGGGATTTCAAACGTCAGGATTTCGAACGTTGAAATTTTGATTGCGATTGCCACCGGTTGTGCACTGTCCGTCGTCCGTCAGTTTGTCTAAATTAAATGTAGCTACATTATTCCCAACTAGAATGTGCCTCATTTGAAACTTCAATTGCAGATCGAAGAGCTCTGGTTACTCACAAGTAATCATTGTCGATTGATTTTAAATTTTTTCGAAGAACTGTATATATTCAATCAGCTATTAGTTTATTTTCTAGAAGTAAACTAACGTTGATTCTCTGCAAAACAAAAAAAAGAGTAATTATAAAAAAAAACTTTATATCCCCTTCCTGTATTCATTTCGTAAAATATAGATGAACTTAATATTATTGGCTTTACATTTTACTACTGTGATTAAAAATTGATTATTTTTCATAGTAAGTTAATTAATGATAATTCTTTAATAGTAAAATTAAAAAAACTAGTATTTTAAGTTAATTCGTCTTTCGATTTCAATCGTAAAATTTAGTGTGTATTAATAACTTTAAAATAAATGATAATTCAATATAAAAGTTTTCAAATGAATAAAAAAACAAGTAGTAATACTTAATATTGAATAGAGCAAATAAGTCGAAACTAAAAAATTAAATGTATAAGAAAAGAAATGGGTCGGAATAGACGGTCTCTATTAAAATCCCGACGTTCGAAATCCCGACTACATCAAAATCCCGACTGTATTAAAATCCCGACTTGTTGAATTATTCATAATAAACCTGAACATTATTAAATAATCTATAAATACAATTAGATTATTAATTGTTATTATTTATTATTAATAACAATTTAAAAGTCTACACACCAGAATAATTTAAAAATGTTATTGTAGACATTTTCGATATAGTCGGGATTTCAATAGACGGTCTTTCGGTTGTCGGGCTTGCGATTGCCACCGAAAAGAAATACGGGCTATGAAACAATTTAGTTTTTATTTAATTAGTTTTATTATGTTATTTTGTTAACTAAATTTGACCTAAATTTGTTATTATTTTATCATGAAATATTATGTGGTACTCATATAAGAACTCTACCATTAAACATTTGAAATTATCCATTAAGCAAATAGAAATACAAGGCAAAAGAATGTAGGTTACTCCCTCTTACTCATAGGTAAAGTAAAGTTAATTTTTCATTAATATTTTATCTATTAATTATGTATATTTTAAGGTTGATAGATAAATATTGTTGTTAATATTATATGTATTTTCTTCTTATAGCGGTTTTGGTTTCCAAACAAATTAAGTTAAAAATATTGTACTCCAACAATATATTGTTTGATTTTACGTTGTTATTCGACTTAAACAGATTAATACAAATTAGAAAAAGAGTTTTGGTATTCAAACAATTAGGGTTCCGAATAGCCTTTTTTTATAAAAAGAGATTTATATCAATTTATTTATTGATATAAATCTCTCCTTTCTGGTTTAACAGCCACCACAAATTTTTGTTGATTTTTCGGTATTGAACCAACGACCTTTCGTATCAGATTTTCGTGATACAGGCGACCATAGCCGAATAGCCTTTAGAAACGTAAGTGGATTCTTAGTAGTTAGAAATATTACGTTACTGTCCTGGATTTTGGTAAGGTCTCTTACAAGATCACCCGGTATATAGACACTTGAGCGCCCTCTGCGAATGAGCGTTATAAACAGTGACTTAAGCTACTTCAATGTAGACGCTGCAGTTGCTACTCTGGTTGTATAACTTTGTAAATATACAAATAATCTTTGTATTTACAAAAAAAATATATACAATTATTTCGATAAATTGACCTAGTTTTTCGGTTTTTGTTTATGATTTATTACGATATTTGTGTGTATATATATATATCAATTCGATTTAATTGATATTTGCAAGGAGCACTTTCTCTACGACTGTTTGTTATATAACGCACGTAACATACATACACGCATTGAGCATTGGAATTGCTTGTGCGTATAATTGTTTTTATTGTAACAATTCCATGTAAAAATCGTTTAAAAATTGTAATAAAATCATACAAAAAGAAGCAACATATTGCGATGTTATAATTTAGTTACATCATACTGAGATTAAGAAATCCAAGCAAGTAGGAAATTAAATAAAACAATTTTTATTTAGGTCCAAATTAAATACAATTACAGGAAAAATCATTGGTATTGTTTGAGTATGTATTAAGACTTATAGTTTATAATATTTTTTAATGTTATTGTATATAATTATTACCGTTTTTAACGGTATAAAAAGTATTTAAACTACTGTTTAAGATGTTATAATTTTTCAACAACCTTTATTTTCAATATGAGACACTTATCACTGAAAAAATAGATAGAAAAGTTATTAAAATCAGAATTTCTTAACCCTATTGCAATGAGTATTTACCAGTTTCTCACTTTGATAAAGAAATGGGTGACAGCTGTCATCTTATGTCAACGAAAGACGTCAATGTAGTGCATTGGTCATAAGGTTTATTGTTATTCAATATTATTGAATTATGATGTTCAGAAATGAATATGTAAATATTTTGTAACATTATTTTACAATAAACCTTTTAACTTAAAGTTACTGTATTTTATAGACATTAGACCCAAATATTGTCTAAATAAGTTCTGGTACATTTTATAAAAATATATATTTTAATTCCAATTCTCAGTCAATTTATTTGTAAGATTTATAATATTTTGTTTTATAAAAATATTACCTAAAACGCAAATTGTAATCATTATTTTTTTGGTGCAACTTGCAGCAAGATATAATTGCAATATGTCATGGAAAATAACATAAAAAAATTGTGCTACATATTTGGGTGTGTTTTTTTGTCACATTTCTGTGTAAATAATTACAAATAGTTTGCGTGCGTTTGTCGCTGTCTCCATTTTTTTTCTTCTGCTGTTCTTTGGATGCAAATTTTGCGGTGGTCCAGTTGTAGTCGATTTTTTTTCCTCTCTCTTTCTCTTCGTATTTAGGCTCATCTTCTTCATCTCTTTTTTCTTCTTATTTCAAAAATGCATTGTGGAAAAGGCGACATGAATGCGGTGTCAATATAATAAGTTTTGTTTAATGATCGGAACGTCAAGTTTGGAACTGGAGGCGAGCAATTGCGTTGCGTGTCTCGGCTCTTCTGCTTTGTGGACACGGGTGGACTATTAGCTCGAAAACCGAAAAGATTGCCTTAAGTAAACTATTACAATTGACAAGCGGTCGTGGCTGGTACGAAATATATAATAATAAGAAGTAGAACAGAAACAATATTTTTGTTTTGGTGGTCGAGGAGATCCTGAGTGCAGCGGAGATAAAAGAATGCGAGTGGAAGGATTCGATTGTCCTTCGCGCATGGAACACGGAACGACGAAGGGATTCTCCCGAGAAGTGGGCATTTTTCTGCTCGTCGTTTGTTACGTGAGACCAATTTTCGAGTCAATTAAATTGTCATTTTCTGTGCAACAGGAAAGCCAAGGAACTGTTATATAATTTTATCATCGAAGTAACTTCTGTAGGCACGTCTTCAGATGCGTAAATAGCAATATCGACGATACTTGATGAATACACCTTAACCTATGGGTCGCGAAATGACAGCTGTCAAATTATATCAAAGCGAGGAATTGGTGAAATACTCTTAGTAATTGGGTCTATGTTGGGACGCGCGACAAAACAATTAAGAAATATTTCTATATAGTAAAACATACAGTTTGAAACTTGATTATATTTACTTAGAAAACAAGTATTAATAAAGAAAAACAACTACAATTAAAGAGCTAATGTCGATAAAAATCTGTGTAAGTCAAAGCGATTTTTTGTTTTCAATTTGCTGAAAGTTTTGAGAACAAACTTAACGCTGGCGTTGCAACAAATGTGCTTTATTATATTGTGAAATAAGTCATCAGTCAAACGATTTGACATAATATTTCTCTTTAAGAAGAATGAAACAAAAAAGGAAATAAAAGTCAAGTTAGGTGGAGTTCATGGTGAGTCTGCTCTTTCATATATTACAGTTCGGATTAATAAATTTACACGAGGTCGTGGAAGTATACAGAATGCATCACATTTAGTATAAAACATTGCCCATATGTAGACCATTAGAAAAGTACACTGAATGGTAATGAAATGTCAGTGATTAATGTTGCAATAGATTATAAAGACTAGGTCTACGTCATAATATCATGCTTACTGTGTTTTACTTTAATATTGCGATTCTATTTACATTGTGCCAAATAATTCATAATTGACCAAAAAGAAATTTCAATTATAATTTTTATAAGCGTAACTGGTTGTTAATGAAGCATGAATCCATTACTAAAAACTAATCAACGGTTGAAGCTATAGACAAGAATATGATATAAAGTAACTCTGAAGGATATTTCATCATTTTTGCTTCAATAATCGACATAGATTTGTTAAAAATAATAAACCAGCATTATTGAATTATTTGAATGAAGAAATCACAGATAAGTCAGTGACATTTTACTATGATAATTCATAAACCTGTTTGGAAACGTGAGGAAATGGTTTGCTTTTGAGTATTTAGATAGATAATACTTGTTCTACTTAAAAATATTAAAGGTCTTTAAAACTAGTCTTGAATCCATCCATCAAAGTTAAAATATATTTAGCGCCTAATTAAATTAGTATTTTATTTGAGAAAAAATATTCACTAAATACACTAGATATGCAGTGTTTATCAAGTTTTTTGGTCCACGACCTCCTTTTGGTCACAAAAAGATTCTGCTACCGCCTTTTGGACATACAAAGTTTCTGCGACCCCCCGAATAATGAGTATATGTAGAAAAACAACCAGGATTGATCTTTCATTAATTTTTTGCGACCCGCCAAATTTTTTTACGCGACCCACACTTTGAGAATCACTGGTCTAAGGGATGGATTAGAGACAATGATTGCATAACGAGCATGCGTTGCGTATTTGTTTAGTCACGGCGACCATAGTTTTTTTTTCTCTCTCTTCGAAAATATTAATTTTGTCCTGATTATATGGGCTCCCTCGGATCAATTGGGTGGCAACACCCCAATCAATTTCTCCCTGCCTTAATTCGACGGATGGTGGATTTACGGAAAAGGAGCCGTGACGTGAAAGCGCAAACTCGATTACCATCGACGATGACTTAAGAGATTTCTGCTCTTAATTCGATGGTTTTCGACCCAAAAGAAACTGGACTTTTTTACACCGCATATTCAGATCGTGCCTTCAACCCTTGTATTATTAGAGGTGTTGTTCAACGAACGGCAATTAGGCGGACGACACGCCGCAAAGAATGTTTCTTTAACAAGATCTACCAAGAAAAAATATATATAAAATAATGGAGATGAAGGAGGAACGAGAGACAGAGAGTCACAACAAATCACTTCTTCTTCTCCTTCATCTGCCCGGCTGCGTTACATAATATACGTGTTGTTGTTCCTTGTTACGGTACAGCTTTTTTTTGCGTCCATTAAAGCTTAAGTATAAACGGTCGATGTTGTCGGTGACACCGCCTAAGTAGAAACAAATAACAGAGAGGTGTGATGTGATTTGGGAGAGAAAAAAGCGAAATAAGTCGGCGAAAGAGTGAAGAGACGGAAACGAGCAACGAAGAGACGGAGACACGCATTGAAATCGAGTGAAAAGACGGAGATGTGGAGCGATGAGACGGAGAGGAAGAGATGAGAGTTGGCCCTTTTTTTCTTCGGATCGCCCTCAGGCCGGACCCCGATGATGGACTTTGAATTGAGGGTTTCGGAGACGGCTTTTGGCCTCTACCACTTTCAAGGTTTTACCGGGCTTCACACGCGGATTTTCATTTCCTCCAACGCCCCCCGTCCTTTGCTGCTGTTGCTGCTGATGGAAGAACAACGGAACGCCGACAAATGGACACACTCTCCGCATCGAAGTTTAATTGTAGCAGGAACCTTGGCTTTTTCAATTGTTCTAACCCGTAGTCTTGCTGAGACGAAAGACTCAGTGATTCATTTCGTGCCATTACAATACAGCAACGCACGCAATTGCATAATAATGAACATATCTAAAGAGTGAGAGGAAGAAAAAAAACTGGGAAGAAAACAACAGAAATCACACAATTTCATTCACATAATTGAGGATTAAAATCGATACAATGAAATTGAAAGTTTTATCAATGCCATACACAGTTTTACTCTATCCAGAGGAAACTCTTAATTATCAATATGAATTATTAATTACATTTTTCACAAATTCCAGCTTAGTTTTATTTATTTGTTTTTTTATTAACTTAGTACTTAGTTATAATAATTAGTTATATAATTTTGTTATTATATTAATTTACAATTTTACAATTAATTTCAGTTATAACCCTTTCAATACTGTAGTCACATATTGTCCCAGAGAAATTTTGATACATACCCGTAATATCCCGGATTGTTTGAAGCTGGACTAATCGAGGAGTTTAACCCTTTCAATACTGTAGGCACATATTGTTCCAGAGAAGTTTTGATACATACCCGTAATATCTCGGATTGTTTGAAGCTGGACTAATCGAGGACTTTAACCATTTCAATACTGTAGGCACATATTGTCCCAGAGAAGTTTTGAAATATACCCGTAATATCCCGGACTGTTTGAAGCTGGTCTAATCGAGGAGTTTAACCCTTTCAATACTGTAGGCACATATTGTTCCAGAGAAGTTTTGATACATACCTGTGATATCCCGGACTGTTTGAAGCTGGACTATTCGAGGACTTTAACCCTTTCAACACTGTAGGCACATATTGTTCTAGAGAAGTTCTGATATATATCCGTGATATCCCACACTGTTTGAAGCTGGACTAATCGAGGACTTTAATCCTTTCAATACTGTAAGCACATTTTGTTCCAGAGAAGTTCTGATACATACCCTTGATATCCCGGACTGTTTGAAGCTGAACTATTCGAGGACTTTAACCCTTTCAACACTGTAGGCACATATTGTCCCAGAGAAGTTCTGATATATATCCCTAATATCCCGG
>NW_017097465.1:30126-36443 GCF_001412225.1 Nicrophorus vespilloides | reverse complement strand
GTTACAGACAAAGTAATTGATCTTAATTGAATATAGAGTAAAATGTTTACACGTTATAAAGAGTCTCTGATAAATGGACATTCGAGGAGGATACTTGAAGAAGGATCGGACGTTGTTAGCAGTGAAAATAAACGGGGCCCGAGCGTTCGCGCCTGTTTTGTTACTCTAATTGTTTTCGTAGATCCCCGTCCGGTTATTTTAGTTGGGAATTGGAGAAATATACAAACTAATATTTATGCATTCGTGCGAAACTCCACTTCTCTCCTTCGGTCTACTTTCGGAACGCGCATGTAACACTAGGAACCATAATTTAAACACCAACTCAACGCCGATCATCCTCGATTCTCACTCACATCCAACAAATCTTACACATTTCATCCAATCATAATTTAAGTTTTTGAGTAATATTTCAATTAATTTACGTCCATTTCTCAAGTTAAACAAGTTTAATATCACAGTAAAGTATTGTTTAAACTACAAATTACAAATTTTGACTCAAAAATCAATCATTATTATTTTGATAAAAGTGTCATAATTTCATGTTTTTGTTCGAATCATTGAGAAACACTGCTGTAGGTGGTCTAAATTTTCATTAACTTTATGAGGATTTTCTTGTACGAGTTGTTTGATGATTGTTGAATTTCTTGATTTTGATATCAATAGTAACATGAAAATTTGATGCAACTTAGGTGTGTTATGCAATAATCCTAAAACGATTTATTTGTACCTATATTGTTTATGGATCATAATAAAAGGTTTTGACTAAATTTGACTGGCTTCTGATGAAAATATTGAGAAACACTGATCTAGATGTTACAAATTTTTAATAATAAATTGATATTTTTTTAATGGATCTACGAAAACAATTAGAGTAACAAAACAGGTGCGAACGCTCGGGCCCCGTTTATTTTCACTGCTAACAACGTCCGATCCTTCTTCAAGTATCCTCCTCGAATGTCCATTTATCAGAGACTCTTTATAACGTGTAAACATTTTACTCTATATTCAATTAAGATCAATTACTTTGTCTGTAACATCATTATTATTTTGATAAAAGTGTCATAATTTCATGTTTTTGGTCGAATAATTGAGAAACACTGATTTAGGTGGTCTAAATTTTCAATAATTTTATGAGGATTTTCTAGTACGAGTTGTTTGATGATTGTTGGTTTTCTTGATTTTGATACCAATAGTAACATGAAAATTTGCTGCAACTTAGGTGTGTTATGCAATAATCCTAAAACGATTTAAATGTACCTATAATGTTTATGGATCATAATAAAAGGTTTTGACTAAATTTGACTTCCTTCTGATGAAAATATTGAGAAACACTGATCTAGATGTTACAAATTTTTAATAATAAATTGAGATTTTCTTTGTGGGAATAGTTTTAATAATGGTTTGATTTTCTTGATTCTGTGCAGATGTTCGATATGAGTACGTGGTGGACCAGCAGCCCATAGGGAAGCGGCTGTTCAAGCAATGGTGCATGGCGAAGAGGTCACACTACCACCGTTGCCTGCAGTTCCTGGAGGCGACGGAACGGTACGAGGTGGAAACGGATGAGCAACGTGTGGAATTGGCGGAGACCATCAAGAAGGAGTTCATGACGGGCAGCAACGGCGAAGAATGTCTTCGATTCCCGGAGCTGGGAATCGAACTGAGTGCTAGTGATAAGTTGACCAACGGCCACAAGGACCTGTTCGCACCGTGCGTGCACACGGTGAAGGCCTGCTTAGCGGGGGAACCGTTCAAAGACTTCACCAAGTCGATGTACTTCCATCGGTATCTTCAGTGGAAGTGGCTGGAGGCTCAACCTATCACTTACAAGACTTTCCGGATGTACAGGGTGCTCGGAAAGGGTGGTTTCGGCGAAGTTTGCGCTTGCCAGGTAAATATTTATCCATAATTTGTATAGTCTCAACTTTGACACCATTTTGCGAAAGAATAGAAAATGCCACAAATCTGGTAGTTGGCTCATTGAAAAGCCCATACTTTTTTCTATAATTTCCATATTCAGTATTGTATTTAACTATCAAAACTTTTACTAAAAATAACAAATTACTAAAGCTCAAAGATTATATAATCCATGATTTAAAATGTGTAATAGAACTTGATAACGCGTCTCGCAGGGAAGCTACGATTATGGATCCTGCAAGGTGTAACTACCTGCGCGAAACTGGAGTTTCAGGACTGCTTTTATGCAAGAAACTTAGTGGCAATAACCGCAAAACTTCTCCCTCGAACTCACACCGAGTGTCCCCTCTAAAAGCACTCGAAATATCAATGTTTTCTACATCGGAAAAACGCACGGGGGGTATTTGTGTATATTTCCTTCTTTACATTACTCCCCTCTGTGTGAAGCTTACGGAAAGGACGATAAAGTACGAGTATATTATATAAAGTGCGGAAGGATATATAATCCGATATTTATTTACCATATACATTTTCCCCACCAACCCAAAGAAAAGCCCGTAAATTTCCCAAACCGATCGGCATATGCGAGGATGTTTACGTGATCGCAACTTTTCCTACAAAAGGTTTTCGTGATCGGTAATACGATTTGTGTGTGTGTGTACAGAAAACACATGAATGGTAAATCCGTGCGGTTTCTTTTTTCTACTTTTGTTTCGATGTTGTTTTCGCACGTTATCGATGAGATTGGCGTGCCTTCAATCATGTTTACATTCTTTATTTGAATATTTTTTAAATAACATCCTTTACTGTTTCTCCATTGATTACACATTACAAGATAATAAGAACATATTTTTTCTATTCGTGGTTGTAAACAAATATTCGCACAAAAGAGACGACAATGTGACGAAATTTATAGCTCAACTTTGACTGCTCATTACGGGAAAACGCCAATGCCTATAAATCTGGTTGTAGGCTCATTGGAATGGTCGTAATTTTGTCTTTGATTATCACGTTTTATTATTCAATTAATTCCATGTTGTTGTTGGTGAAAGATCGAATCGTTTCATTGTATTATTGTTTGTTAGGTTCGAGCCACGGGCAAGATGTACGCTTGTAAGAAGCTCGAGAAGAAGAGGATCAAGAAGCGCAAAGGTGAGGCGATGGTGCTTATAGAGAAGCAGATTCTTCAGAAGATCAACTCGAGGTTCGTGGTTAATTTGGCCTACGCTTACGAGACGAAGGACGCCCTTTGTTTGGTGCTGACCATCATGAACGGCGGAGATCTCAAGTTTCACATATACAATATGGGCGGAGATCCGGGATTGGACATGAATCGGGCGAGGTTCTACGCGGCGGAGGTCGTCTGCGGCCTGGATCATCTGCATCAACAGGTAAGAGAAGAAAATAGTGTGTTTTTTGTGTGTTTTTACGAAAGGTTTTTGCGTTTCAAGGGGATCGTCTACAGAGACTGCAAACCGGAGAACATCCTTCTGGACGACACGGGTCACGTTCGCATCTCGGATTTGGGTTTGGCCGTTGAAATACCAGAAGGAGAGTCCGTGAGGGGAAGGGTCGGAACCGTCGGTTATATGGGTAAGTTCATCTCTTTTAGATCTTTGAAAATCTTACTAATTATTCCTGTTTCTGGCAGCTCCTGAAGTTATCGACAATGAAAAGTACACATTCAGTCCGGACTGGTTCAGCTTCGGGTGTCTCCTTTACGAGATGATCGAGGGTCAAGCGCCGTTCAGGGCGCGCAAGGAGAAGGTGAAGCGCGAAGAGGTCGATAGGAGGGTGAAGACGGAGCAGGAGAAGTACTCCAGCAAGTTCAGCGAGGAGGCAAAGTCTTTGTGCCAACAGTTACTAGCCAAAGTTCCTTCGCAGAGGCTCGGCGGAAAGGCGGGTCGTTACGGGGCCCAGCAGGTCAAGCAGCTGCACTTCTTCCAACCAATACATTGGAGGCGGCTGGAGGCTGGACTCATCGACCCGCCCTTCAGTCCAGACGTGAGTATTCTCTTATTCATCATCATTAATCCAATTAATTCCCTTTCTTTTATGTTTGCTTTGCAGCCGCACGCAGTGTACGCGAAAGACGTGTTAGATATCGAACAGTTCTCAACTGTGAAAGGTGTAAATATAGACGAGTCGGACTCCTCATTCTATAGTAAATTCAACACGGGCTGTGTTTCGATACCGTGGCAGACGGAGATGATCGAGACGGACTGCTTCAGGCAGCTGAATGTGTTCAATCCCAATGGGACCCGAAGCCAAGATCTGATGCTCAACGCCGACAGCACACCGGAATACAAAGGCTGCTTTCCATTCCGACGAAAGGTAAATATTTACATTATTATTACATAAACCTAAAGAAATTTATTTAAAAAAAAAACGCTTCTATAGCTTCTCAACCTTTTTGTCTTCTTTTACTTATTGCATCTTTGTAGTTGTGCTGTGATCATATTATTTATACATACAATTGACCCAAGTTGACAGTTGTCATATATTAAGAAACACTGCTATCAATTACAAGGTTTGTTTTGATTGTGGTTTGATATAATCAATAACAATTTTCCATAATCTTCTATAGATATACAACAAAATAAACCAATTTACTAACTAATCTTCAATTTGAAAGTTTTGTTTCTGATTACATCAATGAAGCATTTCTGTACTAGTCGAAGATCACTATATAAACCATACTTTTCTCAATAATCGTGTATAGATATGCAACCAAGTAAACTATTCGTCTCTACAATTTTCTTATTGGTATTGCTTGTGTAATTCCACGAATCATAAACCATTTAAAGTCATATGCAACCATGAAAACAACATTTCTCTTTTTTGACGCTCGTCTCAACATACATCTTTGTAGTTGTACTGCAACCCAATTGTTTATAACATTGACACAACATGACAGCTCTCATAGATTGAGAAATGCTGCTATAGAGTATATCTATCAAAGCAATATACTTAATTATCTTCAATTTATAAGCTTTGTTTTTGATCATTTACTAATTACATCAATGTAACAGTTTTTTTAATAGGTGAAGATCACTATATAAACAAGGCTTCACTAAAATTTTCTAAAGATATGCAACCAAGTAAACAATTCTTCTTTACAATTTTCCTATTGGTATGCTTATTTTATGATTGATTAATCCGACCAATCAGAAAACATTTGAAGTCATATGCAACCATGAAAACAACATTTCTCCATTTTAATGCTCGGCTCAACATACATCTTTGTAGTTGTACTGCAACCCAATTGTTTGTATCATTGACACAAGATGACAGCTCTCATAGATTGAGAAACGCTGCTATAGAGTATATTTATCAATTGTATAAATTAATTTGGTTGTGGTTTTGTCATAATCAGTAAGGATCTGCTGTAGCATTTAAATGATATCAACTATGTACAAGGCTTTTCCATAATCTTCTATAGGTATGCAACCAAATAACCAAGTTACTAAACAATATACAATTTTGTAAGATTAATTTGTGATGATGTACTAATTACATCAATGAAACAATTCTCTATAATCCATGCTTCTTTCTAATCTTCTAATGGTATGCAACCAAGTAAACCAATATACTAAATTATCTTCAATTTATAAGCTTTGTTTTTGATCATTTACTAATTACATCAATGTAACAGTTTTTTTTTACTAGATGAAGATCACTATATAAACAATGCTTCTCTCGAAAATTTTTCTAAAGAGATGCAACCAAGTAAACTATTCGTCTTTACAAATTTCTTATTGGTATGCTTGTTTAATTCCACCAATCATAAACCATTTAAAGTCAGATGCAACCATGAAAACAAAATTTCTCTTTTTTGACGCTCAGCTCAACATACATCTTTGTAGTTGTACTGCAACCCAATTTTTTTTGTAACATTGACACAACATGACAGCTCTCATAGATTGAGAAACGCTGCTATAGAGTATATCTATCAATTGTAAGGTTTTATTTTGGTTGTGGTTTTGTTATAATCATTAAGAATCTGCTGTAGCAATTAAATAATATCAACTATGAACAAGGCTTTTCCATAATCTTCTATAGGTATGCAACCAAATATAACAAGTTACAAAATAATATTCAATTTTGTAAGCTTAATTTGTGATGATGTACTAATTACATCAATGAAACAATTCTCTATAATCCATGCTTCTTTCTAATTTTCTATTGGTATGCAACCAAGTAAACCAATATACTAAATTATCTTCAATTTATAAACTTTGTTTTTGATCATTTACTAATTATGTCAATGTAACAATTCTTTACCAGGTGAAGATCACCATATAAACAATGCTTCACTACAATTTTCTAAAAATATGCAACCAAGTAAACCATTAGCCTTTACAATTTTCCAATTGGTATGCTTACTTTATTATGATTGG
>NW_017097465.1:18682-30101 GCF_001412225.1 Nicrophorus vespilloides | reverse complement strand
TATATGGTTTTATTTTGGTTGTGGTTTTGTTATAATCATTAAGAATCTGCAGTAGCAATTAAATGATATCTACTATGAACAAGGCTTTTCCATAATCTTCTATAGGTATGCAACCAAATAAACCAAGTTACTAAACAATATTCAATTTTATAAGCTTAATTTGTGATGATGTACTAATTACATTAATGAAACAATTCTCTATAATACATGATTCTTTCTAATTTTCTATTGGTATACAACCAAGTAAACCAATATACTAAATTATCTTCAATTTTTTTTTTTTTTTTTTTTTTTTTTTTTTTTAAATAGAGATTTATATCAATTTATTTATTGATATAAATCTCTCCGGCCCTATTTCTACCCCTTTCGGGTTTAACAGCCACCACAAATTTTTGTTGATTTTCGGAATTGAACCAACGACATTTCGTATCAGATGTTCGTGATACAGGCGACCATAGCCACACGGCTACGGCCGCCCTTATCTTCAATTTATAAACATTGTTTTTGATCATTTACTAATTATGTCAATGTAACAATTCTTTACCAGGTGAAGATCACTATATAAGCAATGCTTCACTACAGTTTTCTAAAGATATGCAACCAAGTAAAGCATTAGTCTTTACAATTTTCCTATTGGTATGCTTACTTTATTATTGATTAATCCGACCAATCAGAAACCATTTGAAGCCATATGCAACCATGAAAACAAAATTTCTCTTTCGAAACAAAATATATTTCTTCATACCAACTTATTATTAACATAACTCTTTAACATTCATTGCTTCTATATAACTATAAAATTGTATTGCTTTTAAGAAACAACTGAAACGAGTATGCAACTAAATAAACTATGTTTCTCGATCATAGATATGCAGCCAAATAAACTATAACTTCAAATCACTCATTCCTTCATCAATACCAGACTTAATACCTAAAATCCTTAAATACAAAATCATATTAATTACATACTTCAATAATGAAGTTAACTTAATCATTTCTGTTTTTTCTTTTGCAGAAGAAACAACCAGCAAGGATGCGTGTGATACCGATAAATCCGACGCTTCTGGAGAGCTGATGCATAGAGGACGATTCGGATCAGGAATCAACGCAGCCCCCGTCTCCATCACCTCAACAGCAGCGACGACAACAGGATCACTCACAATCATTTCTCTTCGGATGTTTTATTTTATGAACAATCGCGCATCGTGTCCAACAAAAAAACAAAATCATTCTCAACATATATAAAAACAAAATCAAAAACAAAAGTAAGGGCAAACTTTCTCGAGAAAGCACACTTGAGAATAAACACACACACAAACAAAAAACAAAAAGAATCAACAGTATGTTGAGAATTCCTCCCTGACCAAGACTATAACTAAAACAAGTAAAAACAAAGAAATCGGCAGAAATTATCAAGACCAAGCATGTGCTTTTCTCACCATTTATTTTATCAGAAAGATTGACGTTTCTCTTTTGACGTTATAAGTGTAATCGTTTGTTTCGTTACTCTTTTTTTTTAAATGCTTGACTGAACTTTGAAGTAAACAAACAAAACAAAAAAAAACAAGAAAGAAACGAAGAGGATGAAGATTAGGTGACGAGGACGAAGAAGAGAGAACCCAACATGAAATGCTCAATATTATTACTACTATTATTAACTGTAATGTAGGGAAGAAAGACGATAAGTTTCTTATTATTACTATTACGATTATTGTTTTGAAATTTTTATTTTATTTTATTTTTTTTTATTTAAGTTGGCTTCAATGTTATCAAAACAAAACAAAAAACAGGAAATACCAACATTCTCTGATCATTTTACGCTTCCAATTTGTACTTAATTTTGTACGGGCACAAATCAATTAATTTGTTTGTTTTTATTTTCCTATATTTTTTTTGTCGTCATTATTATTTTATTTAAATTCGATCGTAACGCGCACAAAATCAAACTCTACTAAATATTTGTGTAATATACATAAACCAATATACATTCTTATATAACTATTATATAAAAAAAAAACAAAAAATATATGTAACGATACGCATACTACATTTAGTTCTAAATGGGAATAGCATGCAATTATGTAATTATTAATTTTCGAACCAATTTTTTTCTATGTTTTAATTACCTTTTTTTTATATATATGTTTAACAGTCGTTCTCTTGGCTTTATTACCGTTTAAATTTTAGTTCTTTTTTTTATATATATACACATATAAATTTAGTATTGACGAGGAAATTACGAGTCCAGAGTAATTTATTATTATTATATTATTGATTGCACAATGTAAAAAAACATAGTTTGTGTCAATTATTATTACTTTTTTTTTTTGTTATATACATATATTATATATTTATGGAAATTTAGGTATTATGCAAGAGGACGCTTTCTTCTCAAATTTGCGCGACGCGGAGGAAAAAGGGAAAATGAATTTTACGTATTTTTGTAAAAAAAATATTCCGTTTTTTTTTAATTATTATTTTTTTTACTATAATTATTTTCTCCTTTTTGTTTAGATTCGATTTTTCTTTATTATTATTATTTTTTTCTGTTGTTAGATTTATTTTATATCTAAAGAGAAAAGAGCAGATTGAAGCAGAACGAATGAAGATGAAAAAACAAAAAAAAAACGTATGATGCAAATATAATTTTAAACTACCTCTTTATTAGATAACCTTTGGTGCTTTTGGTTTATTTCTTATGGATATGATTTTTTTTTATTTTCTTCATTTCCCCTCATTCATCCTTCCCCCATTCGATTCACTTGATTTTCGCTTTTTTATCGGAAAATTTAGTTTTTTTTCCTTTTTTAAGTTTTTTCTTTACCCAAAATAATAGAACAAATCCCATTCGCAACAAACTTGATTGCATTTTATAAAATTAACACTTTTTTTCTTAAATAAGAAAATACTGCCAAATCTTCGTTAGTTTTAATCAATTAGCAGACGAAATTATCTAAATTTTCCTTAAAATTTTTAGTTCTCTCTCAAGTAATCAAAGTATTCTTCATTAGTTTTTTTTCTTATGTAATAATAAAACAAAAGAAGAAAACAATTGGTTAAAAAAACTGCCATTATCAAAGTATTTGATTGTAATGAAAAAACGTAAATAAAAATTGCTTCAATAAACTGAAATATTTAGCAAAAGTAAAAAAAAATCGAGAAATTGCATTCATTTAAAGCGTTTGTAAATAGAAATAATTCATTTTTATTGCTTTGATATTTCAATTGGAATAAAGTAATGACAAATTTTCAAATTTTTGCTTATAAATTTCATTTTTTTTCCAGTGAAATAAATCTTCAAAAGGTTTTAAAATTGTATTCAAGTATTTTGGTACTTGTAATATCAATAGAAATAATTCATATTTATTATTTTCAATAGATAAAGTAATGAAAATTTTTGTAATTTTTGCTTACAAATTTCTTTTTCAATGAAATAAATCTTCAAAAGGTTTTAAAATTGTATTCAAGTATATTGTCATTAGTAATATCAATAGAAATGATTCATATTTTTTCAATTGATAAAGTAATCAAAATTTTGAATTTTTATTTGAAAAAAGTAATGAAAATTTTTGTAATTTTTGCTTACAAATTTCATTTCTTTTTTCAATGAAATAAATCTTCAAAAGGTTTTAAAACTGTATTCAAGTATTTTGGTAGTTGTAATATCAATAGAAATGATTCATATTTATTATTTTCAATTCATAAAGTAATGAAAATTTTGAATTTCCATTTGAAAAAAGTAATGAAAAATTTTGTAATTTTTGCTTACAAATTTCAATTTTTTGTAATGAATTTAATCTTCTAAAGGTTTTAAACTATATTAAAGTATTTTGGTACTTGTAGTTTCAATAGAAATGATTCACATTTATTTGTTTCAGTTTTGAAAATTTTGAAATTTCATTCGAAAAAAATAATGTTTTTTTTGTTGTTGAAATTTCAAATAAATTTACATATTCTGTAATGAAAACTTGTGAAATTTCTAAAATTAACGTTTCAATTAATATATTTCACCGATTTGCGCAAATATTGTTGCAAATAATTTGAATTAATTCAGGAAACAATGCTTGAGGTTTCTCTGTTCGTTGCGCAGAAGCCGTTCATTCATTGTCGAACGGCCAAACACAATTAAGGCTTTGATCCAAATGCAAAGCCGAAAACCGCATCCAACAATAACCGGAAATTCGCCCATTACTGCACGGTTTTGATTGTGTATCAAAAACAATGGATTTACCCTAATTAATTTATACTGCTATGAAGAGAAATCGATAGAGAAATTAAAGTTTTCATTGCGAAATCATTAAAATTAATTAGTAATTGAAGTTGTCTACTTTATTTTTAGTTATAATTTTGGAAAGTTTTGAAAATTAAACAAAAACTGTAAATTTTTTTAAGTTAATTACGTTTTCTATTTCACTTAGAAGCAAATAATAGAGAAATCGATACAGAAATTGAAATTTTCATTGCAAAATCATTAAAAACAATTAGCAATTGATTTATCATTAAGTTGTCTACCTTATTTTTACTTTGAATAAAATTTTGAAATTTTCTAAATTAAGTTTTACTTGAATTAGGAGCAAAAAATTGAGATTATGAAGGGTAATTGAGTATCATTAAGTTGTCTACTTTATTTTTGTTTAGAATTTTGTAAAATTAAACAAAATTTCTAAGTTTTCTACTTCAATTATAAGCAATACAGCAATTAAAAATTTCATTACAAAATCATTAAAATTAATTATAAATTGAAGTATCATTAAGTTGTATACTTCATTTTTAGTAAATTTTTTTGTAAAATTAAAGGAATTTTTTTAAATATTTAAGTTAATTACGTTTAATTCATTAATTAGAAGCAAAAAATAGAGAAATAGAGAAATTGAAAATCTCATTACAAAATCATTAAAATTAATTAGTAATTGAAATAACATTAAGTTATCTACTTTAATTATAGTTAGAATTTTACAAAATTTGCAATTTTTTAAGTTAATTAGGTTTTCTACTACAATTAGAATAAAAAAAAATAGATAAATCGATACAGAAATTGATATTTTGATTGCGAAATCATTAAAAGTAGTATCATTACGTTGTCTAATTTATATTTAGTAATTACACGAAATTTGTATTTTTTTAATTTAGGTTTTTTTACTTAGGTTTTCTATTTCAATTAGAAGCAAAAAATAGAGAAATCTATACAGAAATTGAAAATTTCATTACAAAATCATTAAAAGTAATTAGTTATTGAAGTATCGTGAAAAATAATTAGTAATTGAAGTATCATTAAGTTGTCTACTTTAATTTTAGTTAGCATTTTGGAAAATTTCTAAGTTTTCTACTTCAATTATTAGCAAAAAATAGAGATTATGAAGAGAAATAGATACAGAAATAAAAAATTTCATTACAAAATCATTAAAAGTAATTAGTTATTGAAGTATCGTAAAGTTGTCTACCTTATTTTTAGTTAGAATTTTGGAAAATTTTGAAAATTAAACAAAATTTGTAAAATTTCTAAATTTTACTTCAATTATAAGCAAAAAAAAACAGACGTTAAGAAGAGAAATTGATACAGAAATTGAAATTTTCATTATAAAATCATTAAAATTACTTAGTAATTGATGTATCATTAAGTTGTCTGCTTCAGTTTTTGTTAGAATTTTTATAAAAATTACACGAAATTTGTAAAAATTTAAGTTACTTCAATTAGAAGCAAATAATAGAGAAATAGATAGTGAAAACCTGTAAAATTTATAAGTTAATTACGTTTTTTATTTCAAATAGAAGCAAGAGAAATCGATACAGAAATTGAAATTTTCATTACAAAATCATTAAAATTAGTTAGTCATTGAAGTATCATCAAGATGTCTACTATATTTTTAGTTTGAATTTTAGAAAATTTGTAAATTTGTTAAGTTAATTACGTTTTCCAATTCAATTAGAAGCAATTATTAACAAATATTAATTAAAACTTTATTAAGTTTTTAATTAACTGAAATATGGAATAATTTAGTGAATTACTCATGTTCATAGTTATGAATCATATAAGTCTGAAGTCTAAAAAAACAGTATTCAATACAAATAATGTGATATTATTTTTTTGATTAACCGAGAGAATTGCGTATGGGATTTGAATTTTAACAAATTTGTGTAAACTATATAAACTTATAGAGAATAATTTAGGTTTAGGCCTAAAGAATTTCCAGTGGATTTGGCCTATTATTAAGAATTTGTTAAGGAAAAGATTCTGACTGCATTCCTCAAGTTTTCATTTGCACTAAAAAAACTTCATCCACTGACCTTATTTAGTTATTTTTTTGTTGTTGTCTTCGTTTTGTGAATACTACTAAACTTTTAATGGACAAAAAAATGAAACCTAGGCGAGTTAGACGTAAGTAGTTAAATTTTTTCTCGTGACTCGCATTACCAAAAAAAATAATTAAAATTAACTAAAAAGAAAACTTTTAAGCTAAGAAATCACACTTTTAAACACGTCACCCTCCCACGTACACACGTTTAGGTACCTCGATGTAATTAATCTCATGATAAACCTAAAGAAGACGAGAAGACGGTGAAAAAAAACATAAGTAATTGAGAAAAAAAGATGAATTAAAAATTATACAAATAAATATAAACCTAATTTGATATGCATTTGCTTTTATTTTATTTTTTCTGTCTTTCCTCCTCTCCCGCGCTTCTCTGAGAATGCGACGAAACTAGAAATAGAATTTATATGCCATTGGGTTAATAGTGAAATGGGAAAAGAAATAAAATATTTATATCGTGAGAGGAGAGCGATTCAAATTTTGAACCGCATCCAGTTCGGAAATAGCCTTTGATATGAAGTGCACGGTTGCGATCTTCGCGGTTTTTACCACCGTCGTCGCTTTCCATCTTCTGGAAGCTGGATGTGATCCTACGCCGAATAAGAGGAAGAGCAAGAAAGCTGAGTTGGTGAGGAAACATCTGAAGAGGTTGAGGAAGGAGGAAGGTGGTATCAAGTTGGTTGGTGGTAGAGATGAGTTCGAAGGTAAGTGTACGTGATTCTTGTTGGATTCGAACGTTTTTTTTTTATTGGCACGGGCGCAAAAAGTGAAATGTTTCGTATACGAATGTTGCGATATCAAATTTTCAGTTGATATTTTGCTTTTCCTTATATACATTTTTTATTTTTTATATCATTTCTTTAAAAATTTTCTAAGATTGTTAACGAATTTAATCAAAAACTTTATAAACAAGTAAAACAGTCTAAGTTTACTATAATTTATAAAGTATTCATTTACTTATCCGCGTTTTTTTTTTGCAAATTAATACAAGATATTTCAAATTTTGTTAAAACATTGAACTTTTTGCTAAAATTCTTAATAAATTTCATCGAATGTTTCGTATTCGAATATATTAATATCAAATTTTCTTTGTAAATAAGAACATTTTCTGCTCTTATCAACATTTCTTTGCAAATTCCTATAAAACTATTAACATATTTCAACTAATTCTAAATTTTGTTAAAGAAATTATTCTAAAATTGTTTTCAACAAAAATATCACTGAAATTTTGGATTTTCTTAAATATATACATTAATAAATAAAAGAAAATATAAAGGCTTTGAAAATTATTCAAAAACTGTTCAAAAAAATCCATATTTTTTCAGGAATTTCAGGTTTTTTTTTTTTTAATTTTTAAAATTTGTCAATGTTTTTCATTCCAAAATTATTAACAATTTTCATCTGAAATATAAGTTTTAGAATAAAGTGTTCATTTTCTTATCATCATTTCTTTGCAAATTTCTAAAAGATATTTTGTTAAAATATTGAACTTTTGCTAAAATTATTAATAAATTTCATCGAATGTTTCGTATTTGAATATGTTAATATCAAATTTTCAGTTGAAATTTTGCTTTTCCACTTTTTTATTTTTGATATCATTTCTTTCAAAATTTTCAAAGTTGTTAACGAATTTAATGAAAAACTTTATAAACAAGTTAAAGAATCTTTGCAAATTTCTACAAGATATTTCAAATTTTGTTAAAATATTGAACTATTTGATAAAATTCTTAACAAATTTTATCGAATATTTTGATATTAAATTTTCAGTTGAAATTTTGCTTTTCCACTTTTTTATTTTTGATAACATTTCTAACAAAATTTTCTACGATTGTTAACGATTTTCATCAAAAACTGTAAACAAGAACATTTTCTGCTCTTATCAACATGTCTTTGCAAATTCTTATAAAACTATTAACATATTTCAACTAATCCTAAATTTTGTTAAAGAAATTTTTCTAAAATTGTTTTCAACAAAAATATCAGTGAAATTTTGGATTTTCTTAAATATATACATTAATAAATAAAAGAAAATATAAAGTCTTTGAAAATTCTTCTAAAACTGTTCAAAAAAATCCATATTTTTTCAGGAATTTCAGGTTTTTTTTTTTAATTTTCAAATTTGTCAACGTTTTTCATTCCAAAATTATTAACAATTTTCATCTGAAATATAAGTTTTAGAATAAACGCAAATTCGATTGTTGAAGTTTTTATATAATTTAGTTAAAATATTAAAGAATTTCAATTACATTAAATGTATTTTATATTATGTTAAGAGTTACATTTCATAAAATCCTCGTCTCAAGTGGAAAACGTATTTTTGTCTTTATTGAAGATTCTTTTGACTAGAAGTTATTTTATCTCTCACAAAAAAACAACTTGTTTAACTCATAAAGATTTATATCCTCTTCGTCCATCTCTCTTTATTCCATCTACTATTTCTCCTTCATTTTTCCTTTGTTTTTAAAGGAAACGTTGAAGTCCTGCACGAGGGTCAATGGGGAGCAATTTGCGACGACGAGTGGGACGCTGCAGAGGCCCAAGTGATTTGCAGGCAATTGGGATACGAGGACGTGGCTTCTGCGAAACCAACGTACAGCTCACATTTCGGACCTCCGAAAAGTAACGATAAATCCTTACGAAATTCAATTGAATTGTTATTCACGTTTCTACTCTCTTCCTTTCTCAATTCCAACAGGGAAATACTGGATGGACAATTTATACTGCGACGGAACCGAGGATGAAATAACAGCTTGCAGATTCGACGGTTGGGGTGAACACGATTGCGAAGCTTCAGAAGCTGCAGGTGTCAGATGTCAGGAGAATGTTGTTACAACTGAAGATGTTGTTAAAGAGAGCATCAAATCATTGTAAATTTATTTGTGAATACTTGTCTCGAGTGGATTTAGTAATATTTCTATTGTAGCGAGAAAATGCCTGAGAAATTGGAGATTAGGTTGCAAGGCGGCAGGAACAAGAAGGAAGGACGCGTCGAGATTAAGGTCAAAGACGAATGGCAGGTCATTTGCGGTGATGGATGGTCACTTCTTGAAGCCATGGTCGTTTGCAGGTATCCAACTTTATATATTGACACTTAATTAAGTTATACTTACTTTTACCAGTAAATGTAAAAAAATGTACATTTACTAGAAAATGTACGTAAATACACTTGTCAAATTTGACAATTAACAGTATTTTTTCAAGTTAATAAACAATTCCCGAGAAACTTTTCAAAATATACCAAAAGATGGCGTATTGTAAAATTGCACAGAATGCAATACAAACAACACTAATTGAAAATTGGCTTTTACTAAAGTCCTATATGTTGCGTAATGAATTTTATTTGTACTTTTTCACAAAATTTCATGTTTTAACTTTGTTAATGTGTACATTTACTACTTTATAAGCTTTAACTGTATCAAATCAATAATTATATAATAATAATTTACAATTGCGTTTATTGTGCTATTCGTTTCGCATTAATCAAGTTTACTACTTCGACGTGTAAAATATTGCAGATCGCATTTCCATATGCATCATCGAAATTGATTTATGCCTTGAAGGCATTCGCGGCAGGCAAATATATCGTCAATTATATAATATGATAAGCTGCATAGTCGCGTTTATTTATGTCGAGAATTGCGAATAAATTGAACTATTATTCACTAGTTTCTGTTACTAATGTAAAATGATAACAAATTTCTCATAAATACGGTTAAATTTTTGCAGTTTCATTATTTCAATTTTGTTTTTCAGTTTAATTTTTCAATTTTATTTGTTATTTAAAATTTTCAGTTTAATTTTTCCAATTACATTTTTCAGTTTCAATATTTTAATTTTGTTATTCATTTTTCAATTCTGTTTGTTTACAGTTTCATTTTGTCATTTATGTTTTTCAGTAAAATTAATTCAAATTTGTTTTCAATTTTCTTTGTTAGTTAAAATTTTCAGTTGAATTTTTTTCAATTTGTGTTTTTCAGTTTCATAATTTCAATTTTGTTATTCAGTTTCATGTTTCAATTCTATTTATTAGTTAAAATATTCAATTTCATTTTTTCATTTACGTTTTTCAGTAACATTATTACAAATTTGTTTTCAATTTCATTTGTTAGTTAAAATTTTCAATTTGTTTTTTTTCAGTTTCATAATTTCAATTTTGTTATTCAGTATCATGTTTCAATTCTATTTATTAGTTAAAATATTCAGTTTCATTTTTTTCATTTACGTTTTTCAGTAACATTATTTCAAATTTGTTTTCAATTTCATTTGTTAGTTAAAATTTACAGTTTCATTTTTTTCAATTTCATAATTTCAATTTTGTTATTCAGTTTCATGTTTCAATTCTATTTATTAGTTAAAATATTCAGTTCAATACACGATCTCTTGGTATGTTTTAGAAACTTTTTCAGGAATTGTTTAAATATTGTTAATTGTCAAATTTGACAAGTAACAAGTAAAATTTTCATGGCAAGTTAAATTTTCATAACACTCCAAAAAAAATCATACAAGTGCACTAAACATTATTTACTTTTATTATTTGTTATCGAATTCACCCGTTTTCGATAATGAAATTAATTCAATTTAATTGGAATTGATAACGACATCACGTGCATCCGCAAATTAATTAACAGCACTGATGCAATTCAGTAAATAACCGAATTCTCGCACTTAACATTCGCCAATAAATTCCATTATCATAACAATAATAGCTTCATTAGCGAAACGCCGATACGGCCGTAAATTCATTCAGAATTTCATTATGCAACGTCGCATATATTTTAACTTAATTTAATCATGCTAATTACCACTATTACAGCTCAATACTTCATTTATATCATACGAAAATGTAATGAAACTTCATGAAAAACTCTTTAAGAAATATTGCATAATCAAATATATCCTATATCCAAATGTGACACTAATTTGACATCTGTCAATTATAATATGAATAATTACATTTGACAATAATTTGACATCTGTTAAATTATAATCAATACTTTCGTAAAATGTCATTTTTGAGAATTTTTGAAGTAAAACTTGTAGATCGTTGAATTATGTCAAATTATATTCTATGTTATATAATGAATATAATTACCATTGACAGCTATTTT
>NW_017097465.1:0-18657 GCF_001412225.1 Nicrophorus vespilloides | reverse complement strand
ATTTCAAATTTGTTTTCTAATTTCATTTATTAGTTAATATTTTCAGTTTCATTTTTTTCAATTTGTATTTTTCAGTTTCATAATTTCAATTTTGTTATTCAATTTCATGTTTCAATTCTATTTATTAGTTAAAATATTCAATTTCATTTTTTCATTTACGTTTTCAGTATTATTATTTCAAATTTGTTTTCAATTTCATTTGAAATTTCATTTTCAGTTAAAATTTTCAGTTTCATTTTTCAAATTAAATTTTTCTGTTTCATTATTTCAATTGGTATTTTTCAATACACGATCTCTTGGTATGTTTTAAAAACTTTTTCAGGAATTGTTTAAATATTGTTAATTGTCAAATTTGACAGGTGGCAAGTTAAATTTTCATAACACTCCAAAAAAATCATACAAGTGCACTAAACATTATTTACTTTTATTATTTGTTATCGAATTCACCCGTTTTTGATAATGAAATTAATTCAATTTAATTGGAATTGATAACGACATCACGTGCATCCGCAAATTAATTAACAGCACTGATGCAATTCAGTAAATAACCGAATTCTCGCACTTAACATTCGCCAATAAATTCCATTATCATAACAATAATAGCTTCATTAGCGAAACGCCAATACGGCCGTAAATTCATTCAGAATTTCATTATGCAACGTCGCATATATTTTAACTTAATTTAATCATGCTAATTACCACTATTACAGCTCAATACTTCATTAATATCATACGAAAATGTAATGAAACTTCATGAAACACTCTTTAAGAAATATTGCATAATCAAATCTTTCCCATATCCAAATGTGACACTAATTTGACATCTGTCAAACTAATTTGTATGTTTATAATGAAAATAATTACAATTGACAGCTATTTGACATGTGTCAAACTAAATTGTATGTTATTTAATCAGAATAATTACATTTGACAATAATTTGACATCTGTTAAATTATAATCAATACTTTCGTAAAATGTCATTTTTGAGAATTTTTGAAGTAAAACTTGTAGACCGTTGAATTATGTCAAATTATATTCTATGTTATATAATGAATATAATTACCATTGACAGCTATTTGACATGTTACAAACTAAATTGTATATTATTTAATCAGACTAGTTACATTTGACAATAATTTGACATCTGTTAAATTATAATCAATACTTTCGTAAAATGTCATTTTTGAGAATTTTTGTAGTAAAACTTGTAGATCGTTGAATTATGTCAAATTATATTCTATGTTATATAATGAATTTAATTACCATTGACAGCTATTTGACATATGTCAAACTAAATTGTATGTTATTTAATCAGAATAATTACATTTGACAATAATTTGACATCTGTTAAATTATAATCAATACTTCCGTAAACTGTCATTTTTGAGAATTTTTGATGTAAAACTTATAGATTGTTGAATTTGGGATCGTTGACAGTAATTTGAAATCTGTCAAATTAGATTATATGTTATATAATGAACATAATTACCATTGACAGCTATTTGACATGTGTCAAACTAAATTGTATGTTATTTAATCAGAATAATTACATTTGACAATAATTTGACATCTGTTAAATTATAATCAATACTTCCATAAACTGTAATTTTTTATGTAAAACTTGTAGATTGTTGATTTTGGGATCGTTGACAGTAATTTGACATCTGTCAAATTAGATTCTATGTTATATAATGAACAAAATTACGATTGACAGCTATTTGACATGTGTCAAACTAAATTGTATGTTATTTAATCAGAATAATTACATTTGACAATAATTTGACATCTGTTAAATTATAATCAATACTTCCGTAAACTGTATTTTTTTTTATGTAAAACTTGTAGATTGTTGAATTTGGGATCGTTGACAGTAATTTGACATATGTCAAATTAGATTCTATGTTATATAATGAACATAATTACGATTGACAGCTATTTGACATGTGTCAAACTAAATTGTATGTTATTTAATCAGAATAATTTCGTTTGACAATAATTTGACATCTGTTAAATTATAATCAATACTTCCGTAAACTGTCATTTTTGAGAATTTTTGATGTTAAAATTATTGATTGTTGAATTTTGGATCGTTGACAGTAATTTGACTTCTGTTAAATTAAATTGTATGTTATACAATGAACATAATTACCATTGACAGCTATTTGACATGTGTCAAACTAAATTGTATGTTATATAATGAACATAATTACCATTGACAGCAATTTGACATATGTCAAACTAATAATTAAGTTTGACAATCATTTGACATCTGTCATTTTTTGAGAACTTTTGATATAAAACTTGTAATTTTTCTCATAGATCGTTGAATCTGGGATATGCCAATGAAGCTATGCAGACGGACTTCTTCGGAGGAAATTTGACAGCAACTACTTATTCCAACGTGAATTGCACGGGAGAAGAAAGAAGCTTATCGTATTGTCATCACGATGCGACTACACGAGGAAAATGCACGGGAAAAGACGTGGCTGCTGTCCAATGCACCGACGCTATGGCTGATCTGATCATAGATCATATAGATCTCATGAGGACAGCGCATTTAGAGGACAGACAGATGTTCTTCCTGCAATGCGCAATGGAAGAGAACTGTTTAGCATCTCAAGCTTACGTTATTCAAAAGGAAAACCCTTCATGGCATTTGGAAGCGAGGAGACTTCTAAAGTTCACAGCGAGAATCTTGAACGCAGGAACTGCAGATTTCCGTCCTGCGATTCCTAAACATCTCTGGGAATGGCACATGTGTCATATGTAAGTTAATTAATTAAGTTTATAGTTATAATTATTAATTTCGTCTTTAGGCATTACCACAGCATGGAAGTCTTTGCCACTTTCGACATATACGACTCCAAAGGATCTCGAGTAGCTGAAGGACACAAGGCTTCCTTCTGCTTAGAAGATAATCAATGTATGCCGGGAGTTGAACCTCGTTTCGCTTGTGCCAACTACGGGGATCAGGGAATCTCTGTGAACTGCTCGGATATATACAAATACACTGTGGATTGTCAATGGGTGGACATCTCGGACATCGAACCGGGCGTTTACACCCTCAAAGTTGCTGTGAATCCGGAGTTCAAGGTTCCCGAGATGACTTTCGAGAATAACGCAGCAATTTGCGATTTCCACTACGCCGAAACTCTGGGTACGGTCAGCAACTGCAAGATCCAAAGACCATAAAATTCTTTATCCTCTCTCTCCCATCTTTATATTATTCGTAATAAACTCTGAGTCTGATACTGAACTTCTCAATTAATCTTAATTTATTGCAAACCCTTTTAAGTAAAAAAAAATGTATTGACACATTTTATTTAATTACTCAACAACCATTCATGCGAATTAGATGATTTAAAACACAAATTAAAGATAAAACTGCAACAATTCCAATACTTCCACTTCAAGATTTGTAACAACCAAAGTGCGTTTGTTATAAGCTGTCAAAATATAAAAAAAACTATAGTAAAAAAATTAGATATTTCACAAATTAACTGAAAAAGTATTAACTTTTTTTATATCTTATTATTACACAACAAGCTGTTTCCTTGTGTGCATATGCTGACATAACAATTATTACATAATGTTATTTATTCATTCAAATATTGCATTTTTTCGATATTTTTTAAGCCTTAACGTTTTATTTCAATTCTCGATAATCTCTATTGGTATTTGGATTATCGTAGAGTGGATTAAAGAAGAAGCTATGACCTTTCCAACGAGCTTACTATTAAGTTCTTGGACATTAGTGTTTTCCTGCGACAAACTGTCAAAATTGTGCAATAAAATTTAGTCGTTGATAATTAATATCTTTTCCTTTATACTCGACTATTGCATATTTGGTTACATATAGTGTATATTTTCTTTTTTAATTATCCATTTAGATTTTTTGATTTTGTTCTCCTAATGACTGAAAATATGGTGATTTTTTAATAATTCTGTATCATATTTGGTATATAAGTCTAAATGCTTGAAGTTGTATAGGTATTAAAGGCACAAAGCAAATAATATCAAAGTATGTTTCTATAATACTCTACAATCTCTGCTCTTCGTAACAGCATTAATAAGCTATACCTCGTCGCTTCAATAATTAATTTGTTGATCTTTCGCTCGGTGAAGACACGTCTGCAGAGAATTCCCGCTCATTTGCAGAAGGATGAGGAGATTGTGCGAACGTCGAATCGATCCGCTTAAAACTTTCATGCAATATATTACATTATTAAGCTGCAATCGATGATGATATTTCTGACAAAACGGAGGAGGAACGAAAAATGAATTATTGCCGCATTGGCAACACTTGAATTCGAGAGCGAAGAGAAATGAAGAAGAAGAAAAAGAAAGAAAATGTAGACGGGCGAAGGCGAATAATAAATCAACGTGTTAATAATAAATGTGGAAAAATCTCTTTTCCCCGTTGAAATAAATCAATCGACGTATATGCTACATTGTTCGATGAAATATGTGTGCTCTGTAAAATATCAGAGCTCGTTCGCCGTGCTAATTAAATTCTTTATTAACTATATTACATTTTGCTTTATATAATTAATTAAACTATAATGCATATTTTGCAGTTTCTTGAGTTGTCCTTAGTAATTGTTACAGCGTCCCTAGAAACCTATAAGCGTCCTTAGCAACTGTCATTGGTTGTATAGCAACAGTAAGCGTCCTTAGCAACTAGCATAGCGTCACTAGCAACAGAAACGCTTCCATAGCAACAGTCAGGCTTTAGGAGGAAGAGCATCTGTAATATTAGAAAAGCGACACTAGCTAATGTCATTGGCTGTATTTCTACTGTAAGATGTTGCGTCTCTAGCAACCTAAAAGCATCTTTAGCAACTGTCATTGGTTGTATAGCAACAGTAAGCGTACTTAGCAAATAGCGTAGCATCCCTAGCAACAGAAACGCTTCCTTAGAAACTGGCATTGGTTGCGTTGCAACAGTCAGGCTTTAGTAGGAATAGCATCTGTAATATTAGAAAAGCGACACTAGCTAATGTCATTGACTGTATTTCTACTGTAAGATGTTCTAAATCCTTAACAATCGTTATTGCTCCTTAGTGTCTGAAAGCAACATAAAAGCATCCTTAGCTACTGCCATTAGTTGTATAGCAACAGTAAGTGTCCTTAGTAACTAGCGTAGCGTCCCTAGCAACAGAAACGCTTCCTTCGCAACTGTCATTGGTTGCGTTGCAACTGTCAGGCTTTAGTAGGAAGAGCATCTGTAATATTAGAAAAGCGACACTAGTTAATGTCATTGACTGTATTTCTACTGTAAGATGTTCTAAATCCTTAACAATCGTTATTGTTCCTTAGTGTCTGAAAGGTAGCGTCTCTAGCAACCTAAAAACATCCTTAGCAACTGTCATTGGTCGTATAGCAACAGTAAGCATCCATAGCAACTAGCGTAGCGTCCCTAGCAACAGAAACGCTTCCTTAGCAACTGTCATTGGTTGCATTGCAACTGTCAGGCTTTAGTAGGAAGAGCATCTGTAATATTAGGAAAGCGACAGTAGCTAATGTTATTGGCTGTATTTCTACTATTAGATGTTGTAAATTCTTAACAATCGTTATTGTTCCTTAGTGTCTGAAAAGTAGCGTCTCTAGCAACCTAAAAGCATCCTTAGCAACTGTCATTGGTTGTCTAGCAATAGTAAGCGTCCTTAGCAACTAGCGTAGCGTCCCTAGCAACAGAAACGCTTCCTTAGCAACTGTCATTAGTATCGACTAGAACTAGATTAATAACTTAATTCTAATACTGAATATATGTAAGATGTAAATTCTTAACAATCGTTATTGTTCCTTAGTGTCTGAAAGGTAGCATCTCTAGCAACCTAAAAGCATCTTTAGCAACTGTCATTGGTTGTATAGCAACAGTAAGCGTCCTTAGCAACTAGCGTAGCGTCCCTAGCAACAGAAACGCTTCCTTAGCAACTGTCATTGGTTGTATAGCAACAGTAAGCGTCCTTAGCAACTAGCGTAGCGTTCCTAGCAACAGAAACGCTTTCTTAGCAACTGTCATTGGTTTCGACTAGAACTAGATTAATAACTTAATTCTAATACTGAATATATGTATGATGTTGTAAATTCTTAACAATCGTTACTGTCTGAAAGGTAGCGTCTCTAGCAACCTAAAAGCATCCTTAGCAACTGTCATTGGTTGTATAGCAGTAAGCGTCCTTAGCAACTAGCGTAGCGTCCCTAGCAACAGAAACGCTTCCTTAGCAACTGTCATTGGTTTCGATTAGAACTAGATTAATAACTTAATTCTATTACTGAATATATAAAATAATGTTTGCTTATTCTAGCAAACACAATTGTTAAAATTGTGTACGTCTTGCGTATAAATCACAAGGGATGTTATTGATGTACGTTTCGGATGGAAATGGGATCGGGAACTGTTTTGAAAATTTAATGAAAACTCCGATTTGGAAAGTAAATAATGGTTTTTTTCCAGTCGTAAAACTATAAATATTGGAAGGAGCGTCTGTTTTTCTCCCATCCGACGGTTTCCTTTTCCTCGCGTCACGTGCGCAATGGAAACTCTTTTCCACGAAAATTCCCTCAGTTATGAAAAGCATTAATGCATAATTTCACGACCTTCGACATTTATATAAATTCTTTAAATTTTTCATATATTTCAATGAGAAAATTTGTATAAACAAATTAAAAAGTTTACTGTTAAATAATTTAAGTTTTACAAGAAGTTATTTGTTTTTGCTCAACGGAAATTGAAGAAAAATCAATTTTCTTTATATTTAACACTGTTTGGATTTGGATGGGATTTTGATGAGATCAGGTATACGAGATTCGTTCCATCTTCATCAGACTAATCCTGCGACGTTAACCGAGATTACAGCATCCGATCATTGGAAAATCTGGCCAACATTGTAGCAAAACACTTACATAATTGTCGTGATCAAGGATTTAATGCTCGACTTGTTGTAAGCTGTTGACTTTGTATTTGGGCACTTTATGTTTAGAATCAATGATTCATAAACTTCCACACACATTTCCACAGCAGCAGCGCAATAATCTCCAAATATTCCCACTCGCATCGAAAACACGCACTTCCAACAACTATTTTCAGCTTACAAAACTTTTAACAACACCAGTACTTACGAATTTTACTCATTTACTCATTTTTACTACATCAAATATTTTCATTCCCCTATAAAATAATGCATTATATATTTTTATAAAAACAAACTTCATCAAAAAGTCAATATTTCTTTATAAACCTACTTAATACAAGCTTTTTTTCCTATTCCATCAGGATAAGCTTTTTTTCGCAATTTGTATTATTAATGGCAAAAATTATGTTAATCAAAAAAATTCATGGATTATCAAATATTTACAGAAATTAACATAATATTAGTAAAAGTAAATTACGTAAACTTTTTTTTTGTGATAATGCTAAAGGGTGAAGAGCAGCATTAGTTTAACTACGTGCAGGTGAAGGAGTGATAATTGCGGCAGTTTTATGATCGATTATCGACCTTTTATTTTAATCACTTTTAGTCGCATGCTTCGTAAGTGGCGTAAAACTGGTTTTCGTGTGCGTGGCAGAATGCCATACGTCCGTCCATCCTCCAGGGACTTTCTCCTTGTCCTTTTTAATGGCACTGCAGACTTGCATGTCCACATTCACGGAACTAAATACAACGAGAGAACAAAAAAAAAGCAGTAACTAAAACGAGAAGTTGGAAAACATGCATTCGATGCAAATGCAAATCCGTTGTCTGCCAAAAAGTTAGAAACTTTCTTTTTTTGTCTACAACATCCCTTGCATACGTGGTTTCAGTCATGACAATGTTAGATTCGTCTGCATTATAATTTGGTATGAAAAATTTGATTCTGAGTAATATTTGTTTTAATACATATCTTAGTTAATAATTAATGTAACTTAACGATTTTTATATCAAAAGAAGCGCAATAAATATTGTTTCTTATATAATAATAAAATATGAACAACATTTTATTATTTTTGAGATAATAAAAAAAAATAGTATTTTTTCATTTTTAAATTTGAAGAGTTCGAAAAAGTCCACAAGTTTGGTGGTACGTTTATTGGAAAAGGTATAAATTTGTCTTTAATATGCATATTTCAATATGTAATTGGTAAGCGTAATTAACGAGTAATTATACAGAATGTAAAGGTATAATCATGAAATATAAAAATTACCTTATATGATTATTTTATATGAAAAGATGCGCAATATAATAGTTCTTAAGTAATCATAAAATATATACAGTTTTCGCGATAAAGCAAATCCATTTTTTTTCTTTTAAAAACTCGATTTTTTTTTAAATAAATCCTATAACGAATCGTTACTTTCTCTGCATGTTATGAATAATTAACAATGAATTAAATATCGACTGGAATTGAAAGCTTTCAATATCATACAATGCAAGTAGTGCAAATCCTATGGTTGTATGCGAGGAACAATGGGGGCTTAATTCAAGTAAATCGAAATGTGCCTTTTCGGTGATGTAGTTGGATGTGTAGTTGGCTTTGTCTGTTGCGGGTGGTGGGTGGATGATTGCATCCATCCAAAATTTGTTTAATGAAACTTGCGCTTCGCATGCAGTCATGAAAATCTCGAATCCTTACTAATACAACTAAAAGCTTAACGAATCCAAACGCAATTAAATATGTTGTCTCTTTCTCTCATGCAAAATTTAAACCAAAAGTTTGTAATGAAGTTAAAAATACTGTTTGAAACTTTCATTATTAAAATACTAAATATTTGCGAAACAAAGTTAACAAATAATAGAAAAATTTACATTTCTTAGATAATTTTTGTATAAAATTTCAGTTTTCACTTAACCTAGATGCTTTGTTTTTATTTTTACCCTAATAGACTATAGTCTTATAATAACGTTTCTCCGCTTGTCAGAATTTTAGCTAACATTATCTCTTCTCGAAGAAATGATCTATGCTGGCATCTTCCCAAACACTTGTAAGTGCCAATAATCCACGTTATATCTGAGGGACAGAACGTTTTCTTCTATTCTATTTCCTTCGTTAATCTTCTCATTATTTTTGATTCCTTAAATACCATTAGAGCTTTACTGATTTCATTAGAATTATGGATATTTTTATCATAATTTATTAAATTTTTACATATTAAAAAATTTCCACTTTGTTACCATAAAATTGTTGACTGTAATATAAATAACATTATTAGCAAATAGAAACAACAACAGTTTATTTTTCTTAACAAAAATATTATGTAATTTTACAAAATATTATGAAAATACAAGTATTTGTAATACGTCAAAACGTATATATTTTATTTTGACACGTTACGTCAATTTCATTTAACAGAAAATATAAACTTAACGTATTCTGGTACATTTTAATATTATGAAGTTGTTAATTATGTTGTTTCCTGTCAGCGGTGACAATTAATTAAAAAAAATAGTTTAATTTTTTTATAATAAAAGTAAATTAACTGATCTTTCTGCATATTTTTATTAGAAATAAAAGTTAACAAAAAGAAATAAAATAATCGTTTGTATCGTTGGCAAAACAATAGTGACACTGACAATGATTAGGTTATGAAAATCAATTATGTCAAAATTTTACATAATACCAACATTGGGTCTATATTGGAAGCCCGACAACCGAAAGACCGTCTATTGAAATCCCGACGTTCGGAATCTCGACTATATCGAAATACCGACGTTCGAAATCCCGACTATATCAAAATCTCGACAAACATAATCCCGACTATATCAAAATCCCGACAATATCAAAATCTCGACAAACATAATCCCGACTATATCGAAAATTTTTACAATATCATTTTTAAATTATTTCGGAGCGTAGTCACCTTGTGCTACACTTTTATTATTAATAACAATAAATTATTATTAATTTATTTGATTTTGTTGAATTATTCACAATAAACCTTAAAATTATGAAATAATCTCAAATACAGTTAGATTAATAATTGTTATTATTTATTATTAATAACAATTTAAAAGTCACTACGCTCCGGAATAATTTAAAAATGTTATTGTAGACATTTTCGATATAGTCGGGATTTTGATACAGTCGGGATTTTAATATAGTCGGGATTTTGATATAATCGGGATTATGGTTCTCGGGATTTCGATACAGTCGGGATTTCGAACGTCGGGATTTTGATACAATCGGCATTTCAAACGTCGGGATTTCAATAGACGTTCTTTCGGTTTTCGGGCTTGCGATTGCCACCGACCAACGTTGTAGTTGTAAGAGTATCAACGTTAATAAAACTATCGATGAAGGTAGTAGGTTATGAAAAGACAAAAGCATCACGAAATTCAAATCATTATTGTTTATATGTCAAAGTTGGACAGAGTAATGTCGAAGACGTGTCAATTATTGTTGTTGTTGCGTAATGTGCGAGGTTTTTGCGAGTTCAAGTTTGTTGCGGTGGTCTAGATTCGTGCGAGGGTGTAAGGACAAAAATGTTATGTAAGTTAAAGAAAATGATAACCAAGTTATAACTGAAATAATGTATAGTATCGATAATTATTTTATGAAAATGAGTTACGTCAAAATTTAACATAATACCAACGTTGTAGTAGTAAGAGTATCAAACGATGAAGGTTATGAAAAAACAAAAGCTTTACGAAATTCAAATCATTATTGTCTATATGTCAAAGTTTGACACAGTAAGAACATTGAAGACGTGTCAATTGTTGTTGTTGTTGCGTAATGTGCGAGGTTTTGGCGAGTTCAAGTGTGTTGGGGGTGATCTAGATTCATGCGACGGTGTAAGGAGAAAAATGTTATGTAAGTTAAAGAAAATGATAACCAAGTTATAACTGAAATAATGTATTGTATCGATAATTATTTTATGAAAATGTTTTATGTCAAAATTTAACATAATACCAACGTTATAGTAGTAAAAGTATCAACGTTAATAAAACTATCGATAAAGACAGCAGGTTATGAAAAGACAAATGGTTTACGAAATTGAATTCATTATTGTTTATATGTCAAAATTTGACACAGTAAGAACATTGAAGACGTGTCAATTGTTGTTGTGTGATGTGCGAGGTTTTGGTGAGTTCAATATTGTTGGGGAGGTCGAAATTCGTGCGACGGTGTAAGGACAAAAATGTTATGTAAGCTAAAGAAAATGATAACCAAGTTGTAACTGAAATAATGTATTGTATCGATAATTATTTTATGAAAATGAATTACGTCAAAATTTAACATAATACCAACGTTGTAGTAGTAAAAGTATCAACGTGAATAAAACTATCGATAAAGACAGCAGGTTATGATAAGACAAAAGCTTTAAGAAATTCAAATCATTATTGTTTATATGTCAAATCAAGAACATCGATGACGTATGAATTTTTGTTGTTGGTTGATGTGCGAGGTTTTGGTGAGTTCAAGATTGGTGGGGAGGTCGAGATTCGTGCGATGGCGAAAGGTCGAGCGTATTGTTGCCCGTTTAGGGATTGCTCAGTTCAAAGGGAAATTAGCGGCGTTAATGTAAAAGGTAATTGTTGCGAGGTGAGTGGTCGAAGGCGAAGAAGGAAAGTCTTCTGCTGCTACTGTTGGTTCTGTTCTGTTCGAGGGGTGGAGGAGGTGGGCAGTATCGAGGGAGGTTGGTATTACGTAACGCGAGGGTTGAAGGGGTAGTGGTGGTGGTGGTGAAGGAGGAGGAGGGGTGTGCAACCCCCGTCGCACCGTGCGCGCCGTGCACCACCGATCAATAAGAGTACGCATCCAGGCGGCCGGGAGACGAGCAGAGAGCACATGCACGACAATAGACAGATAGATAGACGGAGTGAGCGAGAGAGAGATAGAGTGCGTGTGCAGTCGGAGAGGAGGCCAGAAGTATGAGCAGTCAGTGTCCCGTGGAGCGTCGCATCTGGACGCCGTCGTCGTCGTGGCGCCGCGACAACCCCTAGGCCATGCGGTGCGATGACGCCGCCGCCGGAAGCCGAGGAGGACTTGGCAGCGGCTGGCAGGTGGCTGGAATCGAACCCTTCCCTTGTGGAGTCCTGGCTGAGGGAGCACGCTTCCTCAGATCTTAGGCAGAGAGCCCAGAAAGCATGCACCACGAGTATCTCGAAGCGAACCTCGATCTCCACAGATCTCTTCCAGCTGTGGCTGGCCGCATCCCCGAACAAGGATCCCAACCAACAGCAGCAACAAAACCATCAACAAAATGCGAGATCTCCGCGCCAGGACCTCGAATCCTTGGAGGAGTCCGAGCTCTTCATGGAGCTCATCAGAGACGTGGCGAACGAGCTCGACATCGACGTGCTCTGCCACAAGATCCTCCGGAACGTGAGTCTTTTGACTCACGCCGATCGCGGTTCGTTGTTCTTGGCGCGCGGCGGTCCCGACGATAGGTACCTCGTGGCGAAGCTCTTCGACGTGCGTCGCGACACCGACCTGGAGGGTGCAGTCCGATTGGCACGAACTGAGGAGATCCGTATACCTTTTGGAGTCGGCATCGCCGGAACCGTCGCAGAGAGCAAGAAACTCATCAACATCAAAGACGCGTACGATGTAAGTCCGTTATTTTTAAACCGGATGACGAAAATCACATCCACACACACACACACACAGTTAGACACTCTTACTCCTCCTGACACACTTCTCGCGCACCGGAAATAAACGCGCGAAACGAGAAAACAATTTATTTCAAGACAAATGGTTGACAGTTGAAAAAACAAAAAAGCGTCAATCTGATGATACCCACATAACTCACCAATTTCGTGTCCCATCATTCTTTATTTAAACAGTTACAAAACTAGAATTTGTTTTAATGAAAAATCAACATTCTCCGAATGAACAATAAAGTCAATTCACATTCAAATTTTCTAAAAACGTATACTTCTTTTCACATTAAAATTAAGTTGCCTGTAAATTTTTATTAAATTTCACCAATATTTTCAATGAAAAAATATGTATATTTTGGTTGGAAAATTCAGGCAATTTTACGTTTAAATCGTACAATAAGTTAAAATCACTATAATTAACTCAGAAATTACTAAAAAATTACTAAATTTTCTAGTATATATTGAGAAACAATATTATTTTATAAACTTATTTCATAGTATTCTATACAATTTTTCTTTTCGTTACAACATAAAAGAAATAACCTATACAGAAGTGACAAGTATTACTTGAATGTAGGTTTCCAATTGTAAAACCAATCATTTTTGTATACAATATAAAGATTACGTTAAAGTAACAACAAGTATTTAAGTCTGTTTCACGTCTCTTTATGATATAAATAGTGACAGAAATGTGCCGGTACTTTTAAGTAACGTTAGACGACAAATGGTTAAAACAATATATCCAAAAATACATCAAAAATCAAGCTACCCGAATGTAAAGCACTAGAGTGGACATGGAAATACCCATATAACCAAATTATTTCTATGTATTTTTCAAATACAAAACCTACCCAGTTGTTCGTGACCTAAGACAAAAGACTGAATATGGAAATACACATTCGTGAAATGATTTATCTGTATTTTTAACATACTACATCCAAAATTTTAAGAAATAAAATGTAATAAAATATTTGACTAAATATTACATTTTGTTTATTGTCTAATAGCAAAAAAAAAGGAATTCAAACTATTTTTTTTTCGACATGCTGACAATCAGTTGAAAATTGTTACAAATTTGAATGAATGCACAATTAGTAAATTTACAGTTTGTCTTAATGAAAAATCAACATTATGTGAATAAAAAATAAAGCCATACTTTTCTAAAAACGTATACTTCTTTAAATATCATCTAATAATCAGTTGACAATTGTTACAATTTGCATACATGCATAAATTTGTCTAAATGAAATATCAACATTATGTAATTAAACAATGAAGTCACATTTTTCATTGTCTAAAAACGTATACTTCTGTAATTTTCATCTAACAATCAGTAGACAATTGTTAAAAATTTGCATGAATGCACAATTAGTAAAATTCCATTGTGTCTTAATGAATAACCAACATTATGTGAATATACAATAAAGTCACAATTTTAATTTCCTAAAAACGTATACTTCTTTAACTATCATCTAATAATTAGTTGACAATTGTTACAATTTGCACACATGCATAAATTTTTCTAAATGAAATATAAACATTATAAAAATAAACAATAAAGTCACATTTTTCATTGTCTAAACACGTATACTTCTGTAATTTTCATCTAACAATCAGTAGACAATTGTTACAAATTTGAATGAATGCACAATTAGTAAATTTACAATTTGTCTTAATAAAAAATCAACATTACCTGAATAAGCAATAAAGCCGTAATTTTCATTTTCTCTAAACGCATACTTCTTTAATTATCATCTAATAATCAGTTGACAATTGTTACAATTTGCATACATGCATAAATTTGTCTAAATGAAATATCAACATTATGTAATTAAACAATGAAGTCACATTTTTCATTATCTAAAAACGAATACTTTTGTAATTTTCATCTAACAATCAGTAGACAATTGTTACAAATTTGCGTGAATGCACAATTAGTAAATTTACAATTTGTCTTAATGTAAAATCAACATTACCTGAATAAACAATAAAGCTATAGTTTTAATTTTCTAAAAACGTATACTTCTTTAATTATTATCCAATAATCAGTTGACAATTCTTACAATTTGCATACTTGCATAAATTTGTCTAAATGAAATATCAACATTATATAATTAAACAATAAAGTCACATTTTTCATTGTCTAAACACGTATACTTCTGTAATTTTCATCTAACAATCTGTAGACAATTGTTATAAATTTGAATGAATGTACAATTAGTAAAATTCCATTTTGTGATAATGAAGAATCAACATTATGTGAATATACAATAAAGTCACAATTTTCATTTTTTAAACACGTATACTTCTTTAATTATCATCTAATAATCAGTTGACAATTATTACAATTTACTTACATTCATAAATTTGTCTAAATAAAATATCAACATTATATAATTAAACAATAAAGTCACATTTTTCATTGTCTAAACACATATACTTCTGTAATTTTCATCTAACAATTAGTAGACAATTGTTACAAATTTGCATGAATGCACAATTAGTAAATTTACAATTTGTCTTAATAAAAAAATCAATATTACCTGAATAAGCAATAAAGCCGTAATTTTCATTTTCTCTAAACGCATACTTCTTTAATTATCATTTAATAATCAGTTGACAATTGTTACAATTTGCATACATGCATAAATTTGTCTAAATGAAATATCAACATTATGTAAATAAACAATAAAGTAACATTTTTCATTGTCTAAACACGTATACTTCTGTAATTTTCATCTAACAATCAGTAGACAATTGTTACAAATTTGCATGAATGCACAATTAGTAAAATTCCATTTTGTCTTAATGAATAATCAACATTATGTGAATACTTCTGTCATTTTCATATAATAATCAGTAGACAATTGTAACAATTTGCATGAATACACAATTAGTAAATTTACATAAAGTCGCTGTAGTATTCTCAATGAACATTTTGAATAAATTATTTTGCAATTAACAATTTGTTAAACAATCTAATACACACACATTTAGAACGTAAATTTTCAGTTACAAAAATCTTATATTTTTGTTTATTATCTTGGTAAACTATTGACAATTATTTGGTAATTCAACTTTATTTAAATGAACTATAAAATCACATTATTTTCATTTGCTGAAAACGTATATTTCTGTAATTTTCATCTAATAATCAGTTGACAATTTGTATGATTGCACAATTACTAAATTTACATAAAGTCGCCGTAGTTATTCTTAATGAACATTTGTATAAATTATTTTGCAATTAACAATTTGTTAAATAATCGAATACTCACATAATTTGCACGTTTAAATTTACATTTACAAAAACCCTTATACTATTTTCTTGTCTCTGTTGACAATTACATATTCTTACGTATTCTTACATAGACAATTGTAAAAAAAAAATTAATAAACCAACTTATCTCGAAGTTGGCAAGTGTTAAATGATCATGCTTTATAGTAAAATCAATCAATTGATGAAAATGTACAAATCTATGTGTTAAGTCATCTTCATATTCAATGATTTTGTTGCTAGATGATTGAGTAAAACTCACATGTTAAATAATAATTGTAAAAAGGATTTAAAAAATATGAAAAGAAATTGAAAAATAAGAAGAAAAAAAAAACAATAAAAAAATCAAATTGCGTTTGCCAAAAGACTTGTTAAGAAGTTTCATCAATTCCTGGCACAATGCTGCAAGACAGTTAAAATTAGATGAGCTAATGAAGGAAACCCGTTAATTTTTTCTTTCGACGTTTTTCTAAATATATTCTAGACATTTCTTATTTTTTTTTTTTTATTTTGCTTTGCTTAAATGATAGATCTGAAATTGTTGTTTGATGTACGAAAAATTGTTGGTTTTTTTTAAGATTCTTGTAAATTTAGTAAATTCGTTTTATTCTTTAGTTATTTTTGCATAAACTAATGGAATTAAACATAAATTTCCAAATGAATTATTCGATTTGTTTGAAAAATAAATGGTAATGTTATTTTACAGAAATTATTGTTTTTTTTTATTCTTCAATTATTCACGATCAAAAGCGTAATGTAAAATTTGGCAAGAGAATATAAATATTGTAATAAATCACCATAAACTCCTTTGAACATTGATTTTACTTGATTTTTCTCTAAATAATCATGAAAATAATCAACATCCATTTATTCTTTGTTTCTGATTCAAATACAAATATTTAATTTCTAAGTTTGTGATGTCTTTACAAATAAAAAAAAACATTTATTTACCTTAAAAACAATGAAAATAATAGAGATATTTTAGTTTTGAGAAATTTTAATGAATCAAATATTAAATCTTAACATTTTTTTTAAATAATTTCAATTAATTTCAATGAGATTTTAAATTAAAAAAAAAAACAATTTCGCCAACTTGTGTTATATTTCTAAGTTTGTCATGTTTTTACACATAGAAAAAAAATACATTTTCTTTTATATAATTTAACTTAAAAACATTGATAATGTTAGAAATATTCTCTTAATAATAAATCAAATATTAAATCATAGGACTTTTTTAGTTAGTTTTTTTTGAAATCCCGACTGTATCAAAATCCCGACGTTCGTAATCCCTAGTATATCAAAATCTTGACAAACATAATCCCGACTGTATCAGAATCTTAAAAACCATAATCTCGACAACCATAAACCCGACTATATCAAAATCCCAACTATATCGACAATTTTTACAATAACGTTTTTAAATTATTTCTACCTTGTACTACACTTTTATTATTAATAATAATAAATTATTATTAATTTATTTGATTTTGTTGAATGATTTCGATACAGTCGGGATTGCGAACGTCGGGAATTTGATTGGCGGTATTTCGGATGTCGATTGCCGCCGGTTTCTAACAACTTTTGTTGTAAATATCATTTATTAAATTTAGTTTTTTCTTTGAGATTTTGTTTGTTTTTATTTGAAATAATAATAAACATTACGACAAAATATATTTCACTTTGTCTGTGTATATTTTCAATAAAAACTGTGTAAAATTAAAAATAGAAATAAATACGTGTCCGTATTTTCAATTGAAAACCTTGAAAACCCACCAATAACAGATGGTGTATTTATAAATACTCGTATAATACTTTTAAAACTAATAAAAATTGATATAATAAACCTATATAATAATTTGAAAACCAATTATTTTTTTATCTAATTTTTGTAAGAAAAAAAATTATACATAAATTTAATTATTTACTAATAATTTGTCTTAATTATTAATAGAAAGTAACTATGAAATAATTAAAAAATATTGAATTAATAAATTTTGGATGAGAGTTGTAAATTTTGTGGTCAAATTTACATTCGAACTTCTTGTGTAAACAAGATCAACCCTTGTTACCACTGACCACTAATAAATGTTAAGATCCTTCGGAACAGACAGATTTACAAAGATTAACAACACACCCTAATATAACACATAAAATGTTGTAGTCGTACGCACTGCCAAAATCCCTTATCAAAGCGTTACAGACGTGACCAAATGATGATCAAACCCTTTCCAATTTACTTCTTCTTTTTTTATCAGAAAGAACCACAATGTACACATTGTATTTAGGTTTAATATTAAGGAAAATTATATGATGAATATATAGAAAATTTTGTAATGATTGTGTGGAAAATAATAATTAATTTTTCATAATTTTCATATTGAAAATTTTATGATGAATATACGAAAAATATGAAATAAAATCAATTATTGAGTCTTGAGGAATACCAAATTTAGATAGAAAAGAACAAATTTGATAATGAAGTTACGTTATCAAAAGTATTTCACCACTTTTTTTTGTGTCTAAATTGAAAAAAAAAATACGAATTGTTTGTTAACATGATTTAGACAGAAAAAAATAAATTAATTAAATTTATTGATTAGACACAAATATTATAAATATTGTATGTTATTAAAAGCGTTTTTGTGTCTAAATTGATAAAATTTACAAATGTTTGTTAACACGATTTAGATAGAAAAAAAAGAAGAAAAATTGAGGTTATTTAAGAAAGTTCAAAGTCATTAAATTAACGATTTCTTTAGTTATGTGTTTTGTTAGAATGTAATTAAAACTGTCC
>NW_017097464.1:0-1061 GCF_001412225.1 Nicrophorus vespilloides | reverse complement strand
TGTATTATAGTTTTCGATAAAATCAATGAAATGTGAAAACACTGCTTTTTCAAGCATTTTTTAAACTTTGAAGGCGAATTACAACCAAACGGCTAAAACCACAGTAATACATCGATACTTGCTACATTCCCCAAACATTCAGCTTTCATATGCATATTTTGAATTCATTCTAAGTATTATAGTTTTCGAGAAAATCAATTAAATGCGAGCGTTAATTCTTTCTTTGTTTCAAATTACAGCTAAATAATTCCCCAAATATCCAAATTTCGTATGCATGTTTTGGATCTAGTCTATCTATTACAGTTTCTGAGAAAATCTGTAAAATGTGAAGTCATTAGTCAATTTATATATATACATTTTGAGTAAAATGTATACAATTTTGTGCAACATATGAAACGGCTCAGTACTTTAGGTGTTCTTATTGGAAGTTTAAGTGCAGACACGCTCTTCTCTACATATATTTTTTTTATTGTAGTCCATTAATTATCGTGGTTCCGTTAATGGAGTCGGCCCTCTAGTTGAGCGCTCGTTTCTATCATTACTATTTCTTTCTTTCTTTCCTTGCTCGACTGCTTCAAGTGCGGAATGCAAATAAAGAGCAGCAAATGGCAATAATGACACACACACACACACATGGACTATCGTTTCGTTCTTGGATGGTTCGCGCGACTGCAGAGAGGGTTGGGGGTCAGGGAGTATCGATTGCCCCAGACTCTGGCGCCCTTGCAGCGTGTCCTCGTCGTTGCTGCCGCCACCGCCGCCGCAAAATAACTCTGAAAAAGCCGTTGCCGCAACTATCTAAAGAAAAAAAAACACCCCCAAAAACTCCTGAATTCATCCTTGAAAACAACCGAAAAAAAAAAGTGAATACAAAACAAAAATATTTAGTTTCCCCATCGCCTTGAAAGCAAGCACCTTTTCGTAATTCAATTTGGACGTCTTACATAATACAGCTCTTTAGGAATCGATAACGTTCGAAATGGAAACGCGCCGTGATTATTCCTGACGAAAACTGAAGCGCGGTGCGGTGCGGCGCGACGGAGGAAAACGGAAACGAGCCA
>NW_017097463.1:0-10791 GCF_001412225.1 Nicrophorus vespilloides | reverse complement strand
AAGTGTTTTACCAGTTTTGGCATTCAAAATTTCATTTGAGCACAAAAGAAAATCATGGTAAATTGATGAATACAAAAAAAAATCTGTCAACTGGTATTATTGTTATTACGTCAGTTGTGAATCGGGATGTCAATTTTAATTGTCATTAATCGAACATTCTGTCAAATGTCAAATAGTATTGTTGTTACGTCAGTGTTGGATTAGGATGTCAATTTTAATGGAAGTGTCAAGTGTAAAATTATTTTAGTAGTCTTCTTGTTACATTCAGTAGATCACAAAACAAAATCATGCGAAGGATGAATTCAAAATAAAAACGGACGTTCATTATCTTCTATCAACTGTCAAATGTCATCGTTATTACGTAATGTCAGTGGTGAATTGGGATGTCAGTTTGAATGGAAGAGACAAGTCTAAAAAATGTTTTGGATTGGGTGTTATTGTTAACGCAGACTTGTATTATTGTTATTACGTCAGTGGTGAATCGGGATGTCAATTTTAATTGAAGCCTAGTGTAAAAATGTTCTGGTACTCTTCTTGTCATTAATTGAATATTCTGTCAAATGTCAAATAGTATTATTGTTACGTCAGTGGTGGATTAAGATGTCAATTTTAATGGAAGTTTTTAAGAGTCAAGTGTAAAATTGTTTTAGTAGTCTTTTTGTTACATTCAGTTGATCACAAAATAAAATAATGCGAAGGGTGAATTCAAAATAAAAACGGACGTTCATTATCTTCTGTCAACAGGTCAAACGTCATCGTTGTTACGTAATGTCAGTGGTGGATTGGGATGTCAGTTTGAATGGAAGAGACAAGTCTAAAAAATGTTTTGGATTGGGTGTTGTTGTTAACGCAGACTTGTATTATTGTTATTACGTCAGTGGTGAATCGGGATGTCAATTTTAATTGAAGCCTAGTGTAAAAATGTTCTGGTACACTTCTTGTCATTAATCCAATATTCTGTCAAATGTCAAATAGTATTATTGTTACGTCAGTGGTGGACTGGGATGTCAATTTTAATGGAAGTTTGGAAGAGTCAAGCGTAAAATTGTTTTAGTAGTCTTCTTGTTACATTCAGTTGATCACAAAATAAAATCATGCGAAGGATGAATTCAAAATAAAAACGGACGTTCATTATCTTCTGTCAACTGTCAAACGTTGTTACATAATGTCAGTGGTGGATTGGGATGTAAGTTTGAATGGAAGAGACAAGTCTAAAAAATGTTTTGGATTGGGTGTTGTTGTTAACGCGGACTTGTATTATTGTTATTACGTCAGTGGTGAATCGGGATGTCAATTTTAATTGAAGCCAAGTGTAAAAATGTTCTGGTACTCTTCTTGTTATTAATCGAATATTCTGTCAAATGTCAAATGTTATTATTGTTGCGTCAGCGGTGGACTGGGATGTCAATTTTAATGGAAGTTTGGAAGAGTCAAGTGTAAAATTGTATTAGTAGTTTTCTTGTTACATTCAGTTGATCACAAAACAAAATCATGCGAAGGGTGAATTCAAAATAAAAACGGACGTTCATTATCTTCTGTCAACTGTCAAACGTCATCGTTGTTACGTAATGTCAGTGGTGGATTGGGATGTCAGTTTGAATATAAGAGACAAGTCTAAAAAATGTTTTGGATTTGGTGTTGTTGTTAACGCATACTTGTATTATTGTTATTACGTCAGTGTTGAATCGGGATGTCAATTTTAATTGAAGCCTAGTGTAAAAATGTTCTGGTACTCTTCTTGTCATTAATCAAATATTCTGTCAAATGTCAAATAGTATTGTTGTTACGTCAGTAGTGGATTGGGATGTCAATTTTAATAAATGTTTTAAGAGTCAAGTGTAAAATTGTTTTAGTAGTCTTCTTGTTACATTCAGTTGATCACAAAACAAAATCATGCGAAGGATTAATTCAAAATAAAAACGAACGTTCATTATGTTCTGTCAAATGTCAAACGTCATCGTTGTTACGTAATGTCAGTGGTGGATTGGGATGTCAGTTTGAATATAAGAGACAAGTCTAAAAAATGTTTTGGATTGGGTGTTGTTGTTAACGCATACTTGTATTATTGTTATTACGTCAGTGGTGAATCGGGATGTCAATTTTAATTGAAGCCTAGTGTAAAAATGTTCTGGTACTCTTCTTGTCATTAATCGAACATTCTGGCAAATGTCAAATAGTATTGTTGTTACGTCAGTGGTGGACTGGGATGTCAATTTTAATGGAAGTTTGGAAGAGTCAAGTGTAAAATTGTTTTAGTAGTTTTCTTGTTACATTCAGTTGATCACAAAACAAAATCATGCGAAAGATGAATTCATAATAAAAACGAACGTTCATTATCTTCTGTCAACTGTCAAACGTCATCGTTGTTACGTAATGTCAGTGGTGGATTGGGATGTCAGTTTGAATGGAAGAGACAAGTCTAAAAAAATGTTTTGGATTGGGTGTTGTTGTTAATGCAGACTGCATGTTGGGTCGAAGGTTGGAGGGAGGGAGGGAGGTTTTATACTGTGTCCTAAATGGGTGCAGAGTTTTCAATCGCCGTCGGCGGACACAGGGCAGGACGATTTATTACATACAGGTATCCGTGTCAGGAGTTTTGCGCTTGCAGCTGCCAAATATAAAGTGACAGGCTGCAATTTAATAAGCGACGCCCGGCGTCGGCGTCGACGTCGCCGTTACTTGCCGTTACCCTAGCTATAGCAGTGGCATCACGTAATGCCGGCTAAGCTCTTATCTCACGCTCCTCCTCTTCGCCGCCTCCAAACTACTGCACCAGTAATCAACCGTAAATGAATAAGCGTTGATGGATACCCAATTCTAATAAACATCTCGTCAGCATTGAATACATAATGTATTACGTAAAATAAAATAGGTTATCTCAAATTATTATCATTTTTACAACTAAATACATACAGAAAAAAACATGATTTGATTTAACAAAATTCTTGAAGCAATTTAGAATAATAGAATGGTATTGTGACATAATTTATGAACATTTCTCACAATTGATATAAACTGATAAAAGTTATTCCTAATGTATAAGAAAAGTTTAAGTTTGTAATTGACGTAAGATATTTGACGTTTCACTCAGTCCATAGACTTTCACGAAACATTTTCTGACATCAGGCAAACCGATTTGTGCCGTCCTTAACGTGTTAAGACTGTAAAAAACTTAATTTAAATTAAATTATCCTGAATTTAAATGTTCCTTTACAATCAATGTATTTAATTAGTTTCTTCATTTTTCATAAAGATGTAAGTTTGTATGTTTGTTTGTATTATATAAATTTTCACTTCTTTTTGTCGTAAATGCTAATGATCGTAACTCAAAAAGTTATAATATTACAAATCGAAAGTTCAAATGGTCATAAGTTAGATTCTATACAAGAAAATGTACCAGGAGAATTATATTTCACAAAAATTGTATTTTTTATGTGATTGAATGTCTAAAATGGACGTAACACGAAAAGTCTGCAAATTCAGACGTAAGTAAAAATGATCGTAACTCGAATTTTACATATGAAAATACAGTACTAAAACTAATTAAAATTGATACATGTTTTTATCGAAAGTTTGAAGAGATATTGTATTGAAATAAAGGACATTTTTTTGTAGATATCCTGAAAATTTTCTGATGAAATCTATGACCAATGTATAAAATTTGCACCATTTTCCAAACTTTCAGAATCAAGGATGCAACAAAATATTCTCGCTGGAATTATTGGCGCAGAAATAATCTTCGCCTGCAAAGTTCCCAGGGCGTCGGAGCACGCGGAGCGGTGCTTCCACTAATGGACTAACGATTATCCTTGATTCCTGAGATGCGACGATAAGTTTCTCCTTTTTTTTATTTCCCTTCTTCTTCTTCTTGTTCCCATCTTTGCTGCTCCCCCAGGCCTCCTCCTCCAATCGTCCTGCGGCTCTCCATAAAGCATACACATCCAAGACATTAACACTTCGAACTTCCAATTGCAACCTTAGAACGATTTCATTTGCAAACTTGTTACAATTAAACTGTCCATCATCCAGGATTACGGACACCTGCATATCTCTTTTCAACAGACTCCGTCTTTCCTCTCTCACGTTTTTTAAAAAGATTCATAACTTGAGAACTAAATAATCCAATAGCAAATCAGTGAAACACTTCATGGATATTGAAACTATTACATAATACGCCTGATTTCATTGTAGGTATATTAAAATGCAAGTAATAATTATGATTGTAATCTGTAGTAGTTGATAAATTGATGATTTCATTACCGTTTAGGAAGCGAGCGACAAAAAGAATGTGGATCGTTTTGTGGGTCGTAAATAAATAAGGGTGGGCAGTGACTGCTGGGAATAGTTGACCACCGTTGCGGAGGTGCCCGCTTTCCCAACTTGAACCCTCCCGCACTTTTTCAAATATACTACATATGAGAACATAAAAATGCGGACGCCTCGACGCCCATAAATCCGCCGACATATTTTTTCTTCCCATCCCTTTTTATTTTACGCTCCGGATCTAATTTATTTTTCTCACTCGCAAGGACGAACTTTTTTTTACATATGTATCTGCGAGCTCGGAATAACAACGTGCTGGAATTAAAACCGCAATATTTATTAAACGATGTGAGATGGCGCTGCAACTACTTGGGTGGACCTTATCTGTTTCGCACCCTTAGCAAATCCAACCACCACCCAAAAACCAAACACCCACCCGCCCCATGCGCCGCTTTAGTTTCTGGCCAAGATATAACAGTTGCAAAGTAACATTAGGGTCGAGGCGCGCGGTTCCTTTATGTAAATCGTGCACAAACAAACGCGGTTGGTCTAAGTAACCAAGAGAGGAGTGTGAGAGAGAACTGAGAATTGCCGGGATCCGCGTAACGAGCCGAGGACTAACTTAATCACATTAAATTAGCCTCGTTTACGTCCAGAAAACGAAACAACAATGTTTCGCCATCCCCTTCGCAGTTTTCCTTCTCGAACACTTAATCACGGAAATTGGTTGTTCCTCGACTGACTTTTACTTCCGATACTTCTCATGTCATAACTCTCCATTGATTAATTGACTCATCCAACAAAATATCTTATAGAAAACTTAGCAAATTGATCATATTGAAAATATTTTTTGTTTTATATACATATGGACAACGAAATTTTACAATTTTTCAACAATTTTTAGAGCAAAAATATTTACAATTTTTATTTGGAATAAAATACATTTTACCTTAAATTATGTTAGATTCTATTACTTTTTATAATATGAACTAAAAAAACTAAAGAGTTTTTAAATAAATTTTATTTTAGGGACTTTTAAATACTCATATAAATACACATATGGACAACGAAATTTTATAATTTTTCAACAATTTTTAGAGCAAAAATATTTACAATTTTTATTTGGAATAAAATACATTTTACGTTAAATTATGTTAGATTCTATTACTTTTTATAATATGAACTAAAAAAACTAAAGAGTTTTTAAATAAATTATATTTTAGAGACTTTTAAATACTCCTAATGTTTCTAATAGAATAATTAACTTTTATTTATTTTTACTGTTGACAAATTTATTAAAAATTATTATTCAAAAATTGTATGTTTATTTTTTTTATTTATTTTGTATATTGGTTATGAAAATTGGAGATTAAATCTGAACAGTGAAAGAGAATACTAGAGTCTATTGATTAATGTGCGAAACAGCGAAGTAGTCTCGAATTTCCGGTTCGTTTTTCCGAAAGACTAAATGCGACACGAGCATAATTTCGTAATAAATATGATTTTTACTACTTTTATCGCGCTTGTTATAATTCCCTACATACATACATGTATGCATGCGTACATACATAACCAGATAGGGGTGGAAGGAAGCAGAGACCACTGCGTTCCCCTCTGTGTCTCTCGCCTACGCGAAAACCCTCTTCTGCCCACACCACACCACAGCACACCAGTCGGATAGTGTGGTATCCTGTGAGGTAATAATTTAAAGACGATATTTCAGACCCGTCTTGAAATAAATTCTATTCCACGTGACGCTAATATAATCATAAATTCTCCAAATAAAATTGCAACTGGGAAAACCGCACCGGACATATTTCATTATTCATTTATTCCATTTAAACTCAAACACACACACACAAATATACAGAGAGAATGGAGTGAGAGAGAGAGAAAGGGGAAAAAATGGTTTTAGCCCATTCCGTTTCACGAATGATGAAGAATAACGTCGATTGTATTTATAGCCGGGGAATAAATTAACATCATGTAAATGGTTTTTTTTTTGGTTCGCTTCTGTTCGAAACAACACTTCATTCATCAATCTACAAATGGATATATACCAATATATTAATGAGTTTCTGATTACTACTTTGTAATCAACATAATATCATCATTTATTGATATTCAAACATGGTTAAATACTTCAGTTATTCATGATACATTTTTAATAAACTTGGCGCATCCATCAATATTTATTCACCACTATTGATATTTATATTTCTTTTTAAAATGAAACAAATAAATAAAATACTTAAAAAACTGGCTCTTTGAAATATATAGATTATTTTTAATTAAGTGGAGTGGCGGATATATCCGCCATATTTTTCGCTTATGCAAAATTGCAAGGCTACACTAGTCGCTACTCCGTTTGGTACCCGGCGCATCCATCGATTTGTAATAATTATTTGTTTTAATATTCATCACTATTTGGTATTTACTATCTATTCATAAAAGAATTGAATTGAATATTAAACATTTTCATATTTTTAATGCCTGAAAAATTAAAATTAATATTTTTAGGATTAAAACAATTATTGATTTACTAAATTAAATGAAAGATTAAGGCAAAAATAATATTACTTTAGTTATACAAAAATTAAAAAATTATTGGCGGAAATAAAAATATGTAATTTTATTAAAAATTCTTTAAATTAAAATTAAAAAATAAATGTTAGAAGATTTTAAGTCCAAAAATTGTAATTGATAGTTGTTGATGTCTTTGCTGAAGACTAACAGTGCATACTTAAACAGCTTAAGGGTAGGTAAACAGTTTTTGAAGCTATATCAAGTGCAATATATCCAGTGGTGAATGCTCGCATCCTTCGGGTCGACAAACAAACGCCAGAAAAAGACGGAGCCAGTAAATTATGAACTGCGCGCATCTCATCCTTCCTTTCTACTCCGTTTGTTTTTTGTTCGTTGTTGCCGGTGGATTCTGGGAGCTCTTTAAACTGGTTGTTATACAAATAGATTTAGATGCGCGATGTGTAAGTGAAGTCTGCATAACATATTGAAACCGTAAATAAAACATAAAGGCGCGCACAGGAATAATGCATTTTAAATCTTCGCAATATTGCCAAAAAGCTTGGCACACGCTAAATTGCGGCCGCATAGAGAGAAACCGAGCCAGAAACCCCGTTATACGTCGTCGACCACCGAAACCCTCCCCAACTCAGATAAATCACAGAGCTTTCACTTTGAAAAACAAAAACGGTATAATTGGAATCAATAGCTGAACTGAATCATAGAACTATATGTTGCGATTATTATGTGTGGTGGAAGGGTTTGGAACTTAATCCGCTTTTGTGCCAAAACCTCGCGTCGTATCTTAGGTTAATGTAATAAACGTGAGTTTCTAAAGCGGATTTTACACTCGGCGAAGAAATGGAATTTTTATTAATATCTCCAATCCGGAAGCGGCAGTTCCATGAATTACTGTTTGTTGGTATAAAAATATAAATATGTGTGTGTGTCGTTTTTTTTTTTTCAAGATCCTGAAGATCGCAGCAACCATATTTCAGTCGGTTTATATAAATGACATCCTCCGGTTTTTGATACGCAAAGTTTTCGCGAACAAAAACCGCTCCGGTCTATATGATATCTGCATAGTTTTTCATCGGATCATATCTGGGAATCGCGTGTTTAGGGAGAGACACACACACATATACGCTCATATTCCTCTCCAATCCTGCTGCTTTTACATAAGCATACACATATACAATAGGAAACCTCGGGAGCATTTATCTTGTCTGATGGCTGTATGTGCGGGTTCAGCGTTTGCGAGCTTTATTATTATATGTGCTTTTGACATAGATCTGTCAGAATATAAAAAGGCGTGGGTGGCTGGGTTTGGACTGTAACTGTGATTTTTGATTGTTGCCATGAATATTAAAATATTCGATCTATTCCGTATACTACCACCATCACCAACAACAACCTCCGACTCATTCTCATCTTCATCTTGCGGCTCTCCATTTGATTTATTGGAACAGTTACAAATAAACAAGATGAACTCGCAGTTAGTTTTTTATTCTTCTTCGGATGCTTTTTCCTTAGCCTCCAGCTAACTCACTTTCAATCTTACAAAGTTAAAGAAATATTGTTTATGTAAATATTCGTTACGGTGTGTTTACTTCTACCGGATACAAAAACTTCGGAAAGTAGAATCTTTCATCAATTATATTCATATATATTTGTTACCAAAATTTTGAAACATTTTACTAATTATATAATTTTTAAATTTACTAATTTTAAAGTTGACAAATGTTGCAACTAAATAATTCATGTTAAAGGAATATTTGTATTCCGCTTGGACTTTATTTCTAAACAGGTTTTTACAGATTTTTGATGTTGTAGATAAAAAAAACTTATAGTCTAAATTATGAATGATATTGCTATAAATCATTATGATTTTGTAAACTTAATTAAAGTGTTATAACACTATATAATATGGATGTAGTCAAATCTGGACATGCAATGAAGTAATAGTTGAAATTACAAGGCGATTGCGGTTTATGCAAATTGAGGAAAATGAAATTAGGAATTTGGGACGTTGATGATTTTGGGATTACGAACTGCATACCATTTGAATGTTAAGGGCATTTTAAGAATCTGCACTTGAGGAATTAATGGCAGCTGCCGTTCGCGATTAAGTGCCGGGGTGTATTATGGGCTTTAGCCTCTTATTAAAGTGCAGCAGTGCCTGTTGGGTCGGAAAGGAAACGGAAAGGAGTTGGGGGTTTGAAGCAGGTTTCTCGCAGACGGATGAATGGATTGTTGGATCGAGGATTGGGAGGGGGACGAGAGGGTAGGTCCCTCATTAAGCAGTTATGACACGAGATGGGGATGGTGGCGGTATGAGAGAGCGAGAGAGAGGGTGAGTTGCATCGGTTCGAGTGCAATTTGTATTATAACAGTGGAGAAATATGCGGTTTGCGAGTTAATTAATGGATGAAGCGCATTTTGAAGTTGTAAACACGCGGAATTAATTAATAAAATTGAGTTAGGGATGTGAAATGTTCTGCCAGGACTACCACTACGAACCATCACAGCTGGTGGTGTTTGGTTGGTAAAAGTGCACACGTAATGCAATTGGAATTGTATGGAACGCAGACGGATTCATAAATTCTGTTGTTATTATTATTATTAGGACCGAAATTGGATTTTCTTTTGACGTGCTAATTACATTTCTGTCTGTCTTTCCTTCCATGCTCTAATGGAAATAATCAAGAAGCGAACGCATTTTCAACAACATTCTTAATTAACACATTTTTTTTTTCTAAATCATTAATTTGTTCATTATATATTGAGAATACCAATGAAATTATCCACTGTTATTAATGAAATGCAACATTTTTTTATTTCAGCAGAAAACACATTTTTATTAATCCAACATATCTTTGTAATTCAAAAATGTCTTTGTAATCTGTACATGTCTTTGTTATTAGAACATATCTTTATAATCTCAACATGTCTTTGTTATCAGAACATATTTTTGTTAATAAAACACATCTTTGTCTTTGAAATATGAATATTTCTTTGTTAATCTTTCTTTGAAAATTTATTCTTTTATCATCCGACTAATTATCAAATCTAGATTGAATAAAAGAAAAATATCTTAATAAATTCAAGGCAATAAAGATTCTTTAGAAGGGACGAAAATTTCAAAATTTAACAAAGTTTAAATAATCGAATTAAGGAAAAAAATAAATATAAAATGTATATTTTTATAATTCTAAATAAATTTAAAGATTTTGCTCATAATTATTATATAATATTAATTTGTTATTCGAACATGTCTTTGAAATCTGAAAATTTCTTTGATATCCGAACATGTCTTTGTTATTGGAACATGTCCTTGTAATCTGATCATGTCTTTGTTATCCGAACATATCTTTGTTAATCCAACATATTGTTATTCGAACATGTCTTTGTAATTTGAACATATCTTTGTTTCTCGAACATATCTTTGTTAATCCAACAAATCTTTGTTATTCGAACATGTCCTTGTAATCTGAACATGTATTTGTAATTTGAACATATCTTTGCTACTCGAACATATCTTTGTTATTCGAACATTTCATTGTTATTCGAACATGTCCTTGTAATCTGAACATGTCTTTGTTAATCCAACATATCTTTGTTAATCCAATATATTGTTATTCGAACATGTCTTTGTAATTTGAACATATCTTTGCTACTCGAACATGTGTTTATTAATCCAACATATCTTTGTTATTCGAACGTTTCGTTGCTATTCGAACATATCTTTGTTAATCAAACATATCTTTTTTATCCGAACATATATTTGTTATCTAAACATTTTTTTTTATTCGAACATGTCCTTGTTATTTTGTTATTCGAAGATATTTGTATATTACGAAAATGTCTTTTTAACCCGAACATATTTTTTTATCCAAACATATTTTTGTTATTCGAACATTTCCTTATATTTAAATTATTCAATTAAATTATTTTATAACAAATTTAAATAAAATATTGCGTTATAATGCAATAAGTTCACAATAT